>NC_079169.1:60052388-60252388 GCF_947568905.1 Ostrea edulis | reverse complement strand
TTGACAGTTCATGATAAGGCTGCAAGGTTCTCTGTATCTATAATCTTGATTCCTCATTTTCCCCCAAATGATTCCCCAAATAAATTCATTATTGTCAGAAGAATAGCCACAATATTGCATACAATTATATATATGTATGTTACTTATCACCCTACAGTGTACTCATTGTCTCAATCAAATCAATGAAGCATGTCCAGTACAGCATGGTCCATGTATTTGAAAGATCTACCAATTATGTTTTCTTGATAATTCCCCGCCCTGTAGGTGTGTGTCTTCATTGGAGATTTCTTTGTTACCTCGATCCAAAGAATAGTGAGTTTATGGTCAGCTCGGGAGTTATCAGAAACACAGCTCTTTACGTTATCAATTAATTATTTGTAAATGAAAATTTGAGTGATGGACATAGATAAGAGATTAAAGAAACATGACCAGCTTTGACTTTGTACCCTTTCTAGATCCCAGTCACCATTGAGGATGCTTCCGTCTACCCGTACATCAGAGATTCTCTACAACAGATAGGCTACGCCAGAGAGTAATGAAGCTTCCCTCTAATAATAGCACTCTGTCTTATAACCTGCGGTGTTTCAAATACTCTATGTGTACGCATGTTTTTATAATAACAATATCTATGATTGTAAATCAGCAAACTTGTGACTGGGTCAAGGAGACGTTAAAATATTGCACTGAATTTAGAAGTACACATACAGTATCCTGACTTTGTGAATGGCTTCAGATTTCTGAACTGATTAATGGTACTGTATATATGAAAGTATTTTACAATGAAAAGATTTATAATAATCCTGCAAGTACAGTAATATGCATAACCTCATACAACAATTTTCAATATTTTTATTAATTCTAATGCAAGTACAACTGTATAATATGTATATTTTACAAAAATATTAAAGTTTGATAACATCAGAAATTTTCGAAGTCCATTCAATATAGTCAGTGTGTATATTGTGTGAATTGGTTTTATTTATTTTGATATTAACTTTTCAGATTTATTTACCAAGTTTTAATGGACTTTATTTTATTCACTAACACTTTTACTGATATGGTACATATGTACATGTGTATGGATTGGTTTGATTTATTTTGATATTAACTTTTCAGATTTATTTGACTTTTATTTTAGTCACTAACACTTTTACTGATATGGTACATATGTATGTGGATTGGTTTTATTTATATTGATATTAACTTTTCAGATTTATTTAAGTTTTATTTGACTTTTATTTTAGTCACTAACACTTTTACTTAAACATGGTATTATCTAATAACTGCATGAATATATATTAACTTCACTTTCATTTACAATGTGCAAGAAGACTATTTTTCAGTTTCCTGCATCAGCATGATCTGGCTAGATGGAGTGACATTATTCATGAAACCCCATTCTGCCATGCTTTTCTTTAAATCAAAAATATTTTAAAAGCATGTTTGGTTTTCTGATCAGCATATTCATAAAACAGTTTAAGGATATGCGGGACGATGATCACGTGATGGTTGCGAATTTATTATAAATTTAGAACCGGACGCAGCGTAGTTAAGCTTCCCGAGAAAAATAACAATACTGTACAGACACACTATACGACGTCATAATAAAAAAAGTACGTCACGACGTTGTATCGCGGGGAAAATGTCATCATATTTTGTTGTAATTTGCTACCGCTGTCAAGTGTTTTGTGTAAATCTGTTGATTGAATTCTTGTCAAATGATAATTTTCATTTTATTTCATAGTGATTACAAGTCTCTTTTTCATATATATACAATGCATATATTATATATATGTATAGCATGCGCCACAATAATTTTGATAGTATAGCCTACAAGTCACCGAAATCGCTCCTACATGCACATGCAATTTGCATCTCTAGGCATTTACAAAAAGAAAGTCAACCGTCTGTAAACAATGAATCAGTGCAAGTGTAAGATGATGATCGTTTGTTGATATTTACTATAGTAGTGTGAAACTAGAACTGGACACACATTTCTCCGAATCTTGCTTGGGAAACGTACGAACTATTCAGGTGCTTTTATAATCGATCCTTGTTTGCGAAAAATACACCCCCCCCCCCCCTTTATGACGACAATCGTTACTTTTGTTCAAATATTAACGTCCATACTAGGAATGTATAATTTTTGCAAGCATTTTCATGCAAATATAAGTACACTTTATCTCTGAAACTATTTCATATTCCAAATTATTTTTACTAACTTTACGAAACGCTGCTGCGGAAATGGTAACTAATTTTAAAAATATGACACACGTCGGAATTTATGCGAGAAGCAGACATGTGAAAAAAAGGTGCAAAGTCACAACATGTGCGATACATAAATACCTTGAAAAATAACATGGAGACGATCAAGTCAAGCGACACTAGCTACCATGGCCGCGGAAATGCTGTTGATCTTGTAAAGGAAGTAGTAGCTAACTAGATCTAACCCGTGGTTTGTAAGATGTATTGTTTAGAGCTAGACTAGATGTTTTGTTCGAAGCCATGTTTAATATATACAAGTATATTTAAAAAAATAAATTCTAATTTCTAATTTCATTAATTAACTAAATTTTTGTTCCATAATTATGAAAATTCTAAATATTTCAATAGGTTCAAAACAAATATAGTTTCTAACAATGTATTTCAAAACAGGCACGAAGAATCAGGCTGCCCCCCCCCCCCCCCTTTGCAACCAACCCCCCCCCCCCCCCCTGTCTTTGACAAATGCGCTTTTTTTTAATTTTGTAGTGAAAATAAATTGAGACTGTACCATCCCCCATTACTTTTAACAGTAGTTGTACATGAAGAGAATGTAAGCTTGAAAGTTATTAATAACAAATATTTCGTCAAGCCTAACTCCAAGTGGACATATCAATGTATAACTTCAAGGACGCCTACCTCAAAATCAAGATTAGCTTCACCCCTTCATATTTCTACAGGAAATTGGGTATATGAATAGCTTTTAATTGCAGTGTTTGCAAAAAAATTCATTGACAAGTTTTTGAGCAGTGCTTCATTTAGTATCTGGACTACCCTGTTTTTGAGTACCAATTTCCACCCCAAATCATTAAATTTTCCCAATTTCTTATTATATGGTTATGTTTAAGCATTTTATTATTATATATTTTATATTTTACATATATTCTAAAAATTATTGTAAAAGATATAGAAAAAAATTCCATCAAATTATTTTTTGAATTGAAAATCGGAATAATCTTGTAAAATTCACAATTTTCGAAAAGGGGGATAATTCAAAGCTTATTATCTCCCTTGTATACCTAGAAAGTGGCCATGAAATTTATACACATTGTACAGGACATCCTGATGGGGCTTCATGAAAAAAAGAAAAAATATTCATTGACGAGTTATTTTTCGCCACATCGTCCCGCATGTCCTTAATGTAAATCTTACACATGTATACATGTAAAGTCCACAATAATTTTGTTCTGTTATTCTTATGTTAACTTTATGCATCCATGGAGAGACATTCCATTTGTCCCGTCTGTCCATCCATATTGGAATTTATGAAAACAATTTCACCTACTTTTTATATTGCATTATTAATACTTATTAAAAATATTCATCATTAAAGGGGCATGGACAGTTTTTGATTAATTGAAATTGACAGTTTTTTGTTCTAGGAATAAAAATCTTTTATAAACAAGATGATGAAAAAAATATACATGTACATAAAATTCGGCTCCAAAAATTATGTCACAACGCTTGTCATAGCCATGAAACTATGTGTGGAGGTGAGAACACAGAGAAGATTTCTAAAATGTGTGTCAAAAGCATTCAACATTTCAACATATATTAGTGATAAAACAATTTAGGGAGCAAGCACAAAGAATTCTTATTATAAAAGCTTTATTCAGCGAAGCCATCAACTTTGGCGACACACCGATAGTTAAGTCACGTGAAATGTAAATATAAACAGGGCTTGTGCCTCATTTTGAAAATGAAAGTTTAAATGTCTCAAATACATTTCTGCGTCAGTTTTTGGAATTTTGGTTTGTTGCTGTGTTTTACACAAATTAAATGTCACCATATCATCAATTAAATATCTAAATAATTTTTTTTACCAAAATCATGTCCATGCCCTTTTAAGTGCAGTTAAGTAGCTCCACCCTCATGGGACTGACCAATTCAATAGTTCAGAGTAGAAAAGTTGCATCAATTTCCACTTGATGTAGGTTGATTTAATCAATAACCGAAGAAAATATATATGTTGCCAGATTTCAAAGATATCTGACATACCAAAACAAAAGTTTATATCAACATCAGAAAATCGCATATTTCCATAACTGGGTAAATAACATGATAAAAATACATAAAAACTGGTTAAAATACATAAAAACTGGTTAAAATGACAAAATTTTAATTTCAACAGTTTCAAAAATTGGCTGCTTTATAAATATATATGATTGAATTGTGGGTGTCAAGGAAATCATTATATAATACACATACATGTACAATAGAGAAATACCAGCATAGGAGTTATGTCCCTTGACAACATTTTTAATATTATAGATAATTGATCATTTATGATGTATAAACCTTTTCAATATCAAATTGTTTACCAGATTTTTTATAATACCCAGTGAATAAAATTCCCCCAAAAGATACACTTCTATCATGCATAAATTTTAATGAAATAAAGATTTTGCAAAAACCTATGACATCACACAAGGGTGGAATTACTTTAATGTATGTCTATCCATTTAATTCCGGGTTTCTTAACTGGTTTATCAGTGTAACTCCTTCAGAGTTTTCAAACTTGAATCTTTCTAATTTCACAGAGTGATTGTGTTAGTATTGAATTTTAACAATAACAGTTAAATATAAGAATTTTTTAAAATCTTGATCTGAAATCAACACCCTTGTCAGTGTCAAACTTTAAATCTCATGCACTGTTTATTCCAGATACCTTCCTCAATAGAAGATGCAGATGTCTATTTACAGCTAAGGGTGGCCTTTGAAGATGCAGGATTCACTGTTGGTGCACCAGAGTAAACACTATTGAATCATGGGAAGTACCACACCACGGAATCATGGGAAGTACAATCCCACATATAAAGTCATTATCTGAAGTTCATGACATCCAATTTTCTTAGGCTAACTTCCGTGATCAATGTGAGACTGAAGCAATTTGTGTCTTGGTGTTAGAGTAGATAGACTTCCTGTTTTGTATTTTATCATATTTAACCAGATTTTATACTTATATCAGGTATGTGCCTAACACACTGCATCATTTAATGATATCGCAGTCAATATGCCTTGTGTATTTATGTTGTACTATAAGGGTTAAACTGTGATACTTTGACATTCTTAAACTACGACATTTCTGATAGAGTTAAATGTATGGCGGTAAACCTTGATCTATTTCCCATGACATGTGTTGGTTCTCACTTGAATGTGTCCATTTATGGATGAAATTTAGTATTACATCAGCGATAAAAAAAAATGTCGACACCAGGATTAAATGTTATTGGTTATATGAAATTGGTGTAATACTGTATATAAATGAACAATGCCTGTGCCATATCTATTAGTATACCTCAATGTTTTAAAAGCATCATATTTGATATATTAAAAGAAAACAATTTTTGCATTGCTTTATCTTGAAAAACTTTTTCGTATTATATGCCTGTCCTAAGATGGGTCGTATTATGGTAAAGGCTTTCCTTGTCCATCTGCCTGTCCCTTTTTTTTTCTCCTTTTTTGTATCTGGGTCATATCTGTCACACTATGAGGCCTAGGACTATCAAACTTGGTCAGTTTATGTATCTTGGAAGGTGGGGGGGGGGGGGGTTGCAAACCAAATATAGTTCACTATGGCCTCTTAGAATTATATGGCTATAAATATTCAAATTGTGTCCAGATCATATCTTTTACACTGTGAGGCCTAGGACTATTAAACCTGGTCAGTTGATGTCAGGTGGGGGTGGGGTCATGAACCAAAAATAGGTCACTGGCCTCATTTTGGAATTTTATGGTAATATATGTACATTTTCAATTTGTGTCCAGATCATATCTTTCACACTGTGAGGCCTAGGACTATCAAACCTGATGCATCTTGGAAAGAATGGTGTGTCATGACCCAAATATAGGTCACTGTGACCTCCCTCTGGAATTGTACGGCTAAATATTCGCAATTTGTGTCAGGATCATATCTGGCATACTATGAGGCGTAGGACTATAACAAACTTTGTCAGTTGATGTATGTTTGGGGGAAAGGTATGTTGTGATCCAAAAATATATCACTATGGTCTCATTTTGAAATTGCAATTGACAGAATCACAACTTGTGACTTGAAGCATTCAAACATAGATATGCACCATGACCATGGAGTTATAAATGGGCATATCATGCACCTCAGTGGTGCACTTTACTTTTATATTGGTATATGGATTTCAAATCATTTGAATTTTTTTTAAAGTAAGGACAATTGTAAATAGGGTATCACATCAAAGATGTTAATGAAGGGAATGGAGGTTTACAGGGAGACATCTCTCAGTATTATTACGTAGAGGGTTGTATTTTAGACACGTTTACATTTGTTCTGATGCAAGGTGTATACTACAGCATTTTATGCAGTAAAGTACCGGTACTGCACTGTATACAAGTCGTAGGTCTAACCTACACATGCTACTTCCTATTCTTGTTATTCGTGGTGTTTGATCTATACGTAATATGTGACAATGATACAATCACGTACAAGTTTATATATATCTGTGGATATCTGTGTAATTATAATTTGTATGTATTCATATATTTGTAATAAATGCTTGATCTGGTATGTGTTATCATTGGTAAAAAAAAAAAACAAGAGACCCGTGCCACATCACTCACCTGAGTCACCTTGGCCCATATCTGAAGATTTTCCATATATATTTGCATGTAAAACCTTAGTCCCTATTATGGCCCCAACCTACCCCTGGAGGCCATGATTTTTGCAAACTTGAATCTACACTATGTCAGAAAGCTTTCATGTAAATGTCAACTTCTTTGGCCCAATGGTTCTTGAAAAGATTTTCCCTATATTTGTATGTAAAACTTTGATCCCCTATTGTGGCCCCATCCAACCCCTGGGAGCCATGATTTGAACAAACTTGAATCTGCACTATGTCAGGAAGCTTTCATGCAAATTTCAGCTTTTCTGGCCCAGTGGTTCTTGAGAAGATTTTTAAATGACCTCACCATATTTTTGTGATTATCTCCCCTTTGAAAGTGACATGGCCCTTCATTTGAACAAACTTGAAAGCCCTTCACCCAAGGATGCTTTGTGGCAAGTTTGGTTGAAATTGGCCCAGCGTATCTTGAGAAGTCGAAAATGTAAAAAGTTTACAACGACGACAGACAACGGACAAATTTTGATCAGAAAAGCTCACTTGAGCCTTCGGCTCAGGTGAGCTAAAAATGCACTGTCAGAGCCCGTTCTGTTCAAATAAACATTTGAGAAACAGCATTGCTTTTCAAAATATACTTGACACCAACACCATAGGGAACATTTACACCAAGGTCAGTGATCCTAGCCTCATTACAACTGTTTTTAGCTCACATGAGCCGAAAGCTCAAATGATCTATTCTAACCGTCCGTTCATAAATTTTTCACATTTTCATCTTCTTCTCCAGAACAACAGGGCCAATTTCAATCAAACTTGGTATAAATCGTCCTTGGGTGAAGGGCTTTCAGGTCTGTTCAAATGAAGGGCCATGCCCCCTTCGAAGGGGAGATAATTGCAAAAATAGGGTTGGATTAATTAAAAATTTTCTCAAGAAATCACTGGGTCAGAAAAGTTAAAATTACCATGAAAGCTTCCTGACATAATGCAGATTCAAGTTGAAAATGATGGCCCCTGATGATAGGGTGGGGGTCATAATAGTTGATCAAAGTTTTACATGCAAACATATAGAGAAAATCTCAAGAATTACTGGATTGATTGATTGTATATTGTTTAATGTCTCTCTCAAGAATTTTTCACTCATATGGAGATGTCACCAAGTCCAGTAAAGAGCTTCAAATTTAGGCCTTTGCTCAGCACTTACAGCCATTTAGCAGTGAGTGTTCTTTAGCATGCCACACCTACTGTGACACTGGACATCCGTTTTTAAGGTCTTCTCCTAGGACCAGTGACATTCACACTTGATGCCGAGGATTTGGCGACGGAACTATCACTACCTGTTCTAACAACTTGGGATTCAAACCCTGACCTTCTGCATGTGGAGTAAACGCTCTAACCTCTAGGTTAAGAACCATTGGACCAGAAAAGTTGAAAGCTTCCTGACAGTGCAGATTCAAGTTTGTTGAAATTATGGCCCCTTAGCATAGAGTGGAGTGACAATAGGGGATCAAACTTTTACATTCAGATATATTGGGGAAACCATGACTGGGTCAGAAAAGTGGAAATTTACATGAAAACTTCCTGACATAGAGTATATTCAAGTTTGTTCAATTCATGGTACCTGGGGGAGGGTGGGGCCACAATGGGGATCAAAGTTTTACATGCTGATATATATAAGAAATCTAAAACTATTTAAAAGGGCATGAGCACAATTTGAGCTGAAAATTTTCAAATTTTATTTTTCCATTTTTATTGTTGATAATAAAAAAGCATTTCTAATGGTCCACCAAAAGAAGGTGTTGCACATCTCATGTTAATTTCCCTAAAGGTGTTGCATGAAAAATCGATAAAATCAAGTTATTCAAATTTATGATAAAACCAATTGGAACTTGTCTTGATTCAAAAATATGTGAAAATAAGTTTAAAAGACGTGTATTGACAAAAATTAGCCAAATAATTCAAGTTTAAATCAAGCAATAAGCGATTTATATGATTTATAGCGTTAAAATGGAGGGGTATTCCCAAATTTCAGAAAAACTACCTCCGTGAAACAAAATGAATTTAGCATGAACATGTTATTCAAGTTTTTCACTAAAAAACTGTCACTTTGAAATTTTGTTTCACAAGGGCATTTTTTTGTAAATTTCAAAAAACCGAAACGACTTCACTGATATTATTTTCAACTTCACCTGTACGTTTATTTTCCTTTATAATGTATGGACTACTGCGTGGTTCAGTGGGTAAGCTCCTCGACTTTTATAGGTATAACGATTACTTCTTTTTTGAAACGCCCGGGTTCGAATCCCTCATGAACACAATTTTCATATTACGTTTTCCATTTAGATGTTTTTTTTCTTAATTGAAACACACTTCTAGTTTTTATAAATGTTTCTTGTCAAATCTCTCTTTATTACAATGTGCCGAGTTTAAAATAAGCTTCCAACCTGGACACTGTTTATTTTGTGAATAGAACTCCCAACAAAAACACCGAATACAGCACGTAATACCTGTGTTTAAATAGTTAAGGTTGTACTTGTATGTTTTTCTGAGTGAAAGCATTGACAAAGGCATGGTGCCTTTTACGAAAAACGTTGCAAAGCTTTGAAAGAAAAACTTTAAGGCCAAACAGGGAAATAACCGTTAAACAGTCTAAATGGATAAGATGATGTGTATTCCAGTAGGAAATTGCTGTAATGGTGAATCAATGTTTTCAAATGCATGTACTTTGAATTATGTTGAACTTTATTAATGCGTATTAAACTTCTCATATTTTGTTTTGTGGTCAGAGTTATGTACAGTTGCCAACTGCTGGTTGTAGAAAATTATTTAAATAATACATACAAGTATAAGAGCTTTTAGACTGTAGTAGTATAGAATATCATATAATTGATACACTCGTAACATGTAACCGTATACATTGTATCTGATACTCAGGGGAAAAAACCAATTTAATTTTCACAATTTCAAAAATTGTGTTTTGACTACATGTATAATGTATTGACACATAAAATGTATTAAGCTTGCCCTTAGTACTGGGGAATCCTACAGGTATTCAAATGGCAAATACGCAAAGAGTATAGATATGGATGAAGATCAGTTCTACGTCACAAGTGCTGGCACGGAGCTCCAATTAGGGAAAATTCTCGCTTCGGTGCAACACCCTCTTTGAATATCGGTTGATTTACAAGTGAGATACAGCACTCACAATTCTTTATGCAAGGCTTGTGCCATGTTTTTTTTTTACTTATAGAAAATAGGATGTTTAAAACAAAATGAGATTTGCCACACACTAGAAACTATTTGTGTTCAGAATTAACTTGTAAATGAAAAAAATCTGCTTTAAACGAAACTTTTACTAGTATATTTAACCTATATAAACAGAAATATGGCACAAGCCTTGTTTACATAACAAAGAATTGTGAGCTCTGTATCTCCCATGTACCTTGTCAACTGAAATTCAAATTTTTGCTGACCATTAGAAATACCTTAGTTAAGCATTCTAAACATAAAAAATTATGGCGCTGTCCGTCCAAGGTACTTTTCCAGACTTTTCTGTAACTGATTCATGTACAGCGATGAATTTTGGTCACAATTTCTCCCTCAAGAAGTGAAGAGTGAGTTTGCATTTCAGACTTTTTTCAATACAGATATTGCCCCGAGAATTACTCACAAGCTTCCTCTCAGAGGAATATAAGTTCAGTTTGCATTTCAGCTGGAATGGTACACCATGACCTACTTTAGGACTAAATGTAAGTCTGGGAGTGAACATTTTCCTTATTTTTTTTGTTTTGTTACGGATACAGGTATTGCCTTGAAATGTAGTCACAACTTTCCTCTCAAAGAAATACAGATTCGGTTTGCATTTCAGCTATAAGTAGGTCAAATAGTATAGTGTCCTGGACTTTTTCTCATTATGGATAGGTGCTGACCGATAAACAGACAGAAATACTGCATTATACCATTGTACAATCCATGTATGATGTTTAGCATGTGCATCAAATCTGATTACCCTACCCATATTGCTATATTGTTTTGTGCCTATTAAACTACCCATGTAACTTTGACCTTGAAAAACAATAGCCTTTTCCTATTACCCGGTATCTTTGGGTACAAAGTTTGACAATCCTAGCCTTATATGTCTTACTTACAAAGTGCTGGATGATCCCAGCTTTATAAGTACTATAACATGTTTCTATCTGAACCACAAAGTGCTGGATGATCCTAGCTTTATAGTACTATAACATGTTTCTATCTGAACCACAAAGTGCTGGATGATCCTAGCTTTATAATGCCATAATGTGTTTCTATCTGAACCACAAAGCGCTAGATGATCCCAGCTTTATACGTACTATAACACGTTTCTATCTGAACCACAAAGTGCTGGGTGATCCTAGCTTTATAATACCATAATGTGTTTCTATCTGAACCACAAAGCGCTGGATGATCCCAGCTTTATACGTACTATAACACGTTTCTATCTGAACCACAAAGTGCTGGGTGATCCTAGCTTTATAAGTAATATATAACACCAGAGAGATGCACTGCACCATACATAATACAACCCATCGATGACGTATAAAAACAGAAAGTGCTACATGTAATTTCTTTATTTGCATGCAAGAGACTACCCATTCATCAAGAATGTGCCTTTATAATGAGTAGCAAACTATATGAAGGTGAATATCATGTAATAAACTCCACAAATACACTACTGATTTTATCAAAAATCTACTTTTGTGTACCAAGCAGATCACGGAAAAGAGTGCACCCTCATTTTCTGTATAAATACAATTCTATCGTGTGAAAGACTCGCAAGTAAATACATCACATGCACCCATATCAGTACCAGCATGTTGTGCTTGGTTTTCTGTGAGGAAAAATTAATTAAACAATTCAAGCACTTTAAGAGAAAAAAAACCATGAAATTTTACTTCTTTAAAAGAAATATTTTTCAATGTTAAGTACATTTTTTTAAACATCATATCTTGATAACACCACATACCAAAGTCCTACAGTACTTTCAAAAAACACTATTGCACTGAGTTACTGTACTTGAAGTAAAGTAAATGCTGTATACTAGTAAATAACTAAAGAAAAATTGAAAATATAAAGGGACTTGTGCAAATACTATGAACAGTAATGGATGGCCCATAAAAACAAACAATTGGAAATAAAACTCAAATGTGAGAATATGATTAATGTTTCAACGTGCTGTATAAACTGTCACAGATAATTTTAAAGAATTCATCTCTTAGAACACCATTTTCTACACACTTGGTGTGGATACTTTCCCTATACAAATGAAATTCTGTCCTGCAGCACGGAGAACAGATCCAAACAGAAAACATCACATTCATTTTAGTAAATAAATCTGTGATGCGAGTCCAAGCATTATTAACTTAAAGGTACACCCATCTTTAAACAGAATCTATAATCATTGAATACCTTATACTGTAGTGCAAAATATATTACAGTACATTGTACAAGTCGATGTAAGTAAAAACAGCACTATATAAAATGTACAGAAAGTAAATCGATATATGATATCCATTTTTGCCACACTGCAGCTACACAACGATTTATCCCGACACATTAGTGCCTACTAACGATTTGTCACTTCAGTAGAGCTTTCACCTCTTCTTTTTCTGCACACTCTAATAGAGACAGTCCATCTGGAGATGTTACAGTTTTGTCAGCATTCTGTGTCAAATTTTTTTTTAAAAGTTATTCATTAAAGTTGACATATAACAGCTAAATGGATAAAAAGGTACATGTAAGTTTGTGAAACATTTTTTTCAGTTAGTAAACCCTGCATATTCCTCTACTCCACTTGTAATATACACGACAACGTAGAATAGAATCCTCATCAATCACCCAACCAGCTTAGCATGCAAGGTCAGAAAGCATGACGCATTTGCGTAACACTGTGCTCCTAATGGGGGGCAATCAATGTTTTATTTAAAGGACTTGATTTAATTCCTAGAGTTGCATTTTGTGATGTCGGTGGTGAATGTGGAGGAGAGAGAGTACGGGGATTGGCATCCCCCTCCTTTGGTTGACCATTTTTGTTTTGGTCAGTTTGGGATTTGTGATTATATTTCATGTTTCATGGACAGAAAAGGTATAAACTTGGGTTCCCCCTCTAACCCTTTGAAAAATTTTCTGAATCCACTCCTGAATGTCCAGTATGTAAAATTTCAATACAGTTCAGCATTTTTTCCCCGCGGTTGTATTTGGTGATTTTCTAGTTCATAAGTCAGGGCCGTCAATCTCTTTGAATTGGGAAACCCCCCAAAATTCCCAATTTACTTATCTAGAAATTCCCAATATCACAAACCGTTACATTGTGTGTATAAAAAAATTAGATTGTGTTAGTTTCGTTTTTACTTGTATCTTCTTGTGCATTTTCGACAAGGGCCAAAAAGTAAAATTTCCCACGTTGACCCAAAACATCGATAATTTCCCCAATCTCATGGGACCCGGACCCTGTACCAAAAAGGACAGTGACCGCACTGTAAGTACGCGAATAATTATTTTGGTGGGCATAGAGTCTCAAAATTTATAAATTGATAAGCAGTTAGTGCTGCAAAATGTTTTACTGTAATTAGAAACAATTGTCATTAAAAAAACAACTAACAAACAAAAAACTAGTTTATCTATCTCCCAAGCTGAAGAGTGCTACATGAACCTTTGACATAAAAAAAAACCCAACTGCTATACAGAGTTATCTTTCTTGTGTACATACATGTATATAAATGTGATTACAGAGTGAGACATATTTTGGTGCAAATTCAGCTATCAAAAAATTGGTGGTAGGATACTAAACCACTAAAATAAGCCAAAATTATCACCCGAGAAAAAAAACGGGACCTGTATATGGGATATAAGTATGCATAGAGCAGTGATTTTACAATAAATTTGACTGAGCTTGCGGGTGTCCACAGTACTTGTCTGTTGAATAATTGTGCTCTTGTTTTGATCAAATATTTCCTTAAGTGTAACTTTTTTTTACCTTGACTTTACAAAGTTGAAGATTACAAAAAATTCATAAATCCAACACATTCATTGATTAAATATTGCACCCATTAGAAGCATAGTGTTTCACATAAAAACAATTTAGAAGTTAATACAGTATAATGTACTGTGTTTGTCAATTTAGAAGAAAATATAGACTTTTTCAGAACTTTCACCCAACCTGTGCACAGGACCAATACTTACTAGTTTTAATAATGTCTCCACACTGGATACATGACCCTCCCACACAGCTGCCAACAATGGGGTGATGCCATGCTTGTCTTTTTGCTGTCAGGTAAAAAAGTGTATAATTTAAATACATCATAAACTGAAAGCACATACAAAATATTCAAGTTTTCACAATTTCATATTTTAAACAATCGACAATAAAACTTAACAAGAGCACAAGCAAGTGATACAACCAGTCGCGACTAGACGTATTTATCAATATATTGGTGATACTGCACTCACTCGCGAACGAAAACTTCCTCAGATGTAAGTTTTATTCTATGGTTATTAATGCTCTATAAGCTAGATTTTATCTGTCAAAAGACAATTTAAGAATGGGTTCTTGTCATTATCCAGACAAGTCAGATAATATCAGCCGTTTATACATATCTACATTTCCAACGTTTTTGCCTTTGATATATTTACAAATTGTATTGGTAGGCATTTCCTCACAAATACACTGCAGTTGTAAACAATGTGCATATGAATACAATGATGAATATAGTACGTCTAATCTAACAGCTGTGGTTTCAATAGAAATGAAAGTAGTATGTAAATATAAGAAATAAATTTCATTTTTGAAAATACATGAGGGTATGAACTGCAACACTTCACGCTAGAATACTTTTCATGAAGTGCCACTAGTATTTCTTAGTATTTTTTTCAATCTGATGAAACGTGGGTCAAGAAGCGAAATTCCTTTTGCTAATGTTTGTAACATTTAATGCTAACTGGGGAACTAGATTTACAGAGGACTATTTTTCAGTGGAATCAACATGTATACTTAAATAAAACTTTATTTCCTCATTAGAAAGATTTGTCTCAGTAATCTATGTTGAAATCTTCTAATACAGTATATCTTCCTTTACTACAGGTCAAATTCAACCAATAATATTCCTGTCTCAAGCAGGGCTTTAGCTTGGTTTAAAAGCATACAGCCTTTTAATCGTCATATTACAACACCCCTATAAAATTTTAAAATCTTGCCAATGGTTAACATTTTTTTCAGATGATCAAGATATCAACCGAAATACTAGATAGAAAACCACAACAGTGCTTTGACGAGAAAGTTCTCTCATCCAGTTTTACAGTTGATATCCTGATCAACCAAAAAAATTGTATTTTTTTCTAATAATTCAATTTCCTTAACTGATTTCAAAGCAATGAATAACTTAAAAATGTTACGAACTGTATCATTCGGTTTTATACTCCAAACTTCAAAGTAACATTTCTCAGTTGATGTAGCATCTTCGCTAGCCAAGGATTTACAATCTGCTCCGCTTCTCTACAACATTGTAGAGAAGCGGAGCGGATCGTAACCCTTGGCTAGCGAAGATGCTGAAGTAGGTACAGTATCAACAATTTTTTAAAAAAGAATTAGAATTACTACATCATCCACAAATTAACAAAACTTATATGATAAAACAAATCAATGCTGTTGAAAGTTTCCTACATTGATGTTGGCTCCTTTACTGACAAGGTATTCAATAACTTGTGCTTGTCCGTAATCTGCTGCAAAGTGAAGAGGGCACCTGCCTTCCACCGCCTGGTTTACCACGTCAGCTCCCTATAACAAAACACCAGAGTCAGTCATTCTGTCATTATGGCGGGAAGTCAGCTATTGTTGACATTTATATTCAACTCTAGCTCTTCATCAGGGATTTTACCAAATTTAAATGCAGCAACCCAATGTCAATTTCCAAAAGAACACGAGAAGGATCTGCATCATTAACAAGGGGATGGGGGACAATACTCAACTGAAATCAAATATTACACCAGACTGGAATCAAACAAAAAACTTCAAATCAAGGATTGGTCTTAAAAGAACTGTGTTTGAGACTTAGTAAACATCTTAGTACATTTATCACATCTAAGCTGAGGTGTGTATTATTCTGACAGAAATGATAATATGTTTAACTTAATATTTCTAAGCAGACATAAAAGTTTTCAAGTGTAATTTTTCTCAAACCATATGGAGAAACTTATATGAACAAGTAAAGTTAACAAACCATGAACACTCTCATAAATTCTATAAAAGATAGAAAATGAAGAGAAAGGTATATACGGACCCCTGGATATACCAGAGGTGGATCAGGTTCCTAGAAGGAGTAAGAATCCTGTCGACCTGTCACACCCACCGGAGCCCTATATCTTGATCAGATAAACAAGGTAATCTGTAGTCAAATTCAGTATGAAAACAAAATAATTGTAATCAAGAATTGGTAGGTATATTTGTATGTATGTTGTGATATTTTCCAACATTTTGATATGTAAATAAAAAGTTAGTATGACTCCAGAGTTAAACATACTTACACTAAACTGGATATTTTTTGTTGTTGTTTTCCCTTGAGTAGCTGATTTTTATAAATTTGCACTAAAGAAAAGACCTTTTCGAATATACTGTAAACCAACTTTTATTCGCACGCAAGAAAATTTCCCGAGATTAGCGAGAACCTCAACGTCGCGAATATTTCTCATTGCGAACCAGTCCTTGTCTGTCACCTGTAATGAAAAGGGCTTGCTTGCGAAAATTACTCACCGTGAACCAGTTTACCACAGGTGAATCGTGAAATTTAGTAGCTGCAAATAAAAGTTGGTTTACGGTATTGTAGCCCTTCCTCCAAAATGTCAGAATGCTAAAAATCGAGGAGGGCAGCAAAATTTCAGGTCCTAATGGCAAATAATCTTTATCTTGAGTTGCATATTTCATCTATATTCCAACATAAAACTCTCGATTTTAAAATTTTGAACAAAATGTGGTTACTAATGGGATCCAAAAAAACAGGAACTTCATTTGAAAGATGTATGTATTTTATACTTATCACCATTGCCAAGTTGCATTTTTCCAAGACAATTTTGTCATTTTCCTGACTACTATATACATGTATTAGTTTGTTTGAAAATATCTTTTAGAAATCTTGTTAAGTAATTGTCCTTCTGTCTTTTTTAACATTTGATACTTCTAGATTTTTATGCCTCTGCAACTAAATTTGAAGCATAATAGTTTACCTATCCGTCCATCCAACAAATCATATATGGTAAATAGCTTGAACGGCTATTCCTCCTACAGTTTTCAAGCTAGAATTTTATATCATGCAGGGTGTAATTGTACGTAAACTAAGGTTGTGTATACTATCACTGACAAGATTGAGGCTCCCTCAAATGAATGGCTGTTAAACTGTAATTTTCAGGTAAAGTATGTGATAGTGGTATATTGTTAATCGCATCCCTGTAGTTACCATAGATTGGCATGCTTTGATGCCCCGCCCCTTTCATGAATCAGGTGTTTATACAGGTATGATATATGCAATACTTTCACTGGTGTTGCTTTCCAGTATAAACCTAAAAAACTGATAAGTAATCAGTTTATTACTTGTCTTCTTTCATTATAATTTCACATTTCAATACTTCAATACGACTTCGCAAATGGTGAAATACAATTTGCAAATAATAAAACGTGCAACAAATATTATCGCATTGATGAATATTACCTGTTCCTCCACAAATTTCTGTACGTCATTTATTTGTCCGTTTTTAACGTTCCAAATAAAACTCGTCATATCTGCCAAAATATTATTAATGAAGTTTGCAGCAAAGAGTTCCTCTCAATCTCGCTGAAAAATAAAACCGGAAGCAATATCCGACTTTGATGCAAAGCAACAAAACTTTTGATTGGTTTAAAGACCATTATGATCGACCAATAAAACAACCTGTTTTAGATGAAAATAAATATTGTCATATCGCGCTTAGAATCGTCGTACTATTTTTGGCAAGTGCGAGTTCTAAGTAGAAGAAACTACCGGGTAATTACGGTAATGTTTCAAGGGTCAGATGCAAACCCAATAATCATAAACAAGAGGCCTATGGGTCATATCGGTCACCTGAGCAGCAGTTCCTAGCAAGAAAAAAGTTTGAGATGCAAAACTACATGTATCATTATACAAGCAGCTAGCAGCTTACTGCTTAGTTCAGAAAAAACTATCCAAAGGTAACGGCTAAAAATTTATTAATTATCAAACTTACCAACAAATCCATTAATTATCATATGCCTTTGTAAACGGGTATGGCCTTTCATATTAACAAATTTCAATGAACGATGCTTAATTGTGCCAAGTTTGGTTTCGTATGTACATATTGGCATGTAAAATTTTGATCCCCTATTGTGGCCCCACCCTAACACCAGGGGTCATGATATTTACAAACTTGAATCTCCACTCTGTCAGGAAGTTTTCGTGTAAATTTCAGCCCTTCTGGACCAGTGATTCTGGAAAAGATCTTTAAATGACCCCAACCTATTTTTGTGAGTATCTCCCCTTTGAAGGGGATATGACCTTTCATTTCAACAAACTTAAATTCGCTTAACTAAGGGTGGTTTGCATCAAGTTTAAATGAAAATGCCCCAGTGGTTCTGGAGAATAAGATTTTCCTATTTACTGGTCATGGCAGCATGTACAATTTTAATCCCCTAATTATATGTGACCCAACCCTACCCTCGGGGGGCCATGTCATGATCTGAACAAATTTTAATCTACTCTATATCAGGAAATTTTCACTTAAATCTCCACTCTTATGGATGAAGATTTTTAAAGATTTTCTTTATATATTCACATGTATAACTTCGACAGCCCCCCCTCCAATTGTGGCCCCCAACATACCCCCCTCCCCCTCCCCCCCCCTCCCCCGCTATCACACCACATGCTGTCGCACAATTGCACAACACACTGTCATGCCGTCGTGCTATCACGCTAATACACAACATGCTGTTGTGCTATTACACAACACTCTGTCACGCCGTCGCACTAATGCACAATACGCCGTCGCGCTGTCAAGCTAACACACTGTCACGCTATTGTGCTAATACACAACACGTCATCACGCTAACACACAACACGCCGTCGTAATTTTACACTGTCCTGATTGTGTGTTAGCGTGACCGCATGTTAGCTTGACTACAGAAACGTTAAAGTGCCTTGTCTTGTTCATTTAACATCAACATGTCGATATCAAGAAGTTATGGTGTCCGGATAAGGCCATGTGCAAAAGCGTAATAGCGCGTTTCTTCAAACGCGCTATCATGCTAACCACAAAACATGCCATCGCGCCAATACACAACACGCCATTGCACTGTCACACAAACATGCCATTGCGCTATCACGCTTATCACACAACACGCTAATACACAACATGCCGTCGCTCTGTCAAGTCAAACTATTGCGCTGATACACAATCGAACACAATTTACAATGCAAACTTGCGACGACGTGTTGTGTGTTACCGTGACAGTGTGTTGTGTATTAGCGCAATTAGCACGACATTGTGTTAGCTTGACAGCGCGACAGCATATTGTGCAATAGCGCAACGTCATGATAGTGCGACGTGTTGTGTAATAGCGCAAAAGTGTGACGGCATGACAATGTGACGGCATGTTGTGTATTAGCATGATAGCACGACAGCGTGTTGTGTATTTGCGCGACAGCATGTGGTGTGATAGTGTGACGGCGTGTTGTGTGCGCTAGTACACTTTTGCACATGGCCCTATCCGGACACCATACTCGATGCTAAAAAATATTTTTCCCGTAATTAGTAGAATTTTCCCCCTAATTTTGCAGATTTGTTTTTATTTTTACATCATCCCTGATAGAGGCAACGAGAAATCTTTTCGATAACTCCAACATTCTATTAGTTTGAGAATTAATGATTGAGAATTCCAAGACTTCGGAAAATTATTGAATAACTCAATATATGAGAGTACAATGAAAGAAAATAAGATAAAAATGCAGGAAGTCAGGTCTTCAACAAGCACAACTACAATACAATATAGTTTGAGTCACAATATTTTGAGAACTTGAACATTCGATTACCTTTAGATTATTTATGTTTTAGCAGTTTTGAGGTTTCTCTATGGATATACATGTACCAGATGTGGAACCAGGTGTTCAGGAGGAGTAAGCATCCCCTGTAGATCGGTCACACCTGCCGAGCCTTATATCTTGATCAGGTAAGCAGAGTAATCCGCAGTCAAAAATCAGTGTGAAACGAATGGACCAACAATTTGTATGAAATACGTCAGATTACATTTGACCAATTAACAGGTTGTAAAATATACCATTCTCCAAATTACAAGGTGATCATTTTCAAAGTCCTAAAATATATATATTCCTTTAAGAGGAAAACAGTGCATGGATGTGAGTTTCATGTTCCTTTTATTCTCTCATGGGAAACCAAATTGCTCATTAACAAGGCATGATCTTAATTCAATTTTGGGAACTGCATTTTTAAAGTATGTGTACACGTTTCTTCTTTTGGATTTAATAAACTCTCTATGAACTCGTTTATCTTGTTTTACCATTACTGAATTATTATTACAAAATGAATCACCAATAATGATTGCTCATTCAGGCAGTTCCTGTTTTAAGGTCACCTTAGCTAAGCTTTTCCCAACCCATGCCACCGTCTATCAGTACTTTGATTTAAATTATTATATTGTCACACATATATTTTTGCTTTCTTTCCACTTCAAGAAGAGAACGAGTACCAATCAACCTATTAGTTTCAAATTTCCTAAACGTCTTTCGACAAGAATTAAGAGAAGCTGTCAGTAGCCAAACTTAAAAATTATGCATCTTATCTTAATTGTATTTCTTTAACACTTTATAGAAGTATATTTCACTATTTTTTTGTCCTTGTTACCATGGTAATAACAAAGTGATCAATAACATTGTATTATTTAAGTTTAAGTGACTCACACATGCAATTTCAATTATTTAATCAAAAACACTACTTAATTTTAGCATTCTTCAATAAAAAAAAATTTGCACTTTCCAAGAAATTCTCCACGATTACTGACAGCGTCTCTTAACTCATCACAGTCCACACTTTATCAAAGTTGTATACTATGATGTATTGATTGATTGATGTTTTCTGCCACATTCAACAATTTTTCAGTTATCTGGTGGCGTCCAGGTTTTATTGGTGGAAGAGAGAACCCAGATGCAATGTACCTGGAAAGAGACCACCGACCTTCCGCAAGTAAACTGGGAAACTTTCTCACTTACCGATGCGAGCGTGATTTGAACCCACGCCGACCAGAGGTGAGAGGCCGTGTGATTTTGAGCGCAATGCTCCTACCACTCGGCCAAGGAGGCCCCTCACTATGATGTAGAATTATTCTTTGAAAAAACAACAGAATACTATTATAATCTGACATTTTATTGCAGGTTTTTGGTCATCTTTCACACATGCTTACAAAGGTCACTTGTACACTGTTTGACAGACTGTCAAGTTTCCTAACAAACCAGCTGATTCAAAAATAACTTAAAGCAATACTTCTCAGCCAGGGATAATTAAGTCTAGGGTAGGGATATTGAAAACGAATATATGAAATAGAATAAGGCATGATTTTTAATCATAAACCAATTATCAAAATATCAATGACGAATAGGATTTCCTAAAGGATTCTCCCATTACACTTTCAAGGAAAACAAGTTCTTGATTTTTATGAACCTATAATAAAAATATGAATTACCCAGTTCATATATATATATATAAATATTCTTGCAATTCAAAATAGAAGGAAATGCTCTGCATTCATGCAACATTTTAAATGTCTGAAGACTTCTTAATTTCACATCTGCAACATTATTAACATTTTAAAAAATGGCCTTCTGCATAAGATTAGCAGAAAACATAGTGTAATGATAAGATTCCAAATTGCCATAGTTGTATATATTGTAATAATTCACTAAAAAATTATTGCTAACTAATTTTCAAGCAAAAAATATAATACCAACTGGTGGTACATAAAAATGTATGATAAACTGTCACATCATGCACTTAGGATCATAGATATGCATGACCATGAATCTTAATGAACTCCAAAACACTATCATTTTAACTTATCAGCTTATGAACACCTAAACTTGCAGGGGAAAATATCATATTATGACATTTTTATATCAACTGATATGTCAGACATTGGGGTAAATTTCATGGAAATTCAGTGGGAGAAGATATCCGAGTGAAAATGATGTGAAAAGCACGTCTCCTAATACTGCATACACTTAATTAACATACAAGATTTTATCATGATGACATACCAAGAAAACAATCAGACATCATTCTTCATCCTCAAAACATTTATCCTCTTTCACATAGTGACACATTTGTGACACTTGTTTTTCACAGCCAGAGATGAGAAACACTCGCATCTAATACACACACAATATCCATTTCATTTCACCTATTTATAAAAATTCTCGTATATATGGTGCATAAGACTTTATAAAAACAGTTTTATCATACGAAATACAATGATTTTGACAGAAACTAATTAAAACCAATTTTATCACAGGATAAATTTTTTTATCTAAAAAATAATTATAAAAATTTGAAAAAAAATTTGGAATTATATGAACAGTATCAGATCTCACAGAAAACGAAAACAAGTTAACAACACGGTCACACAGCATACTCAATACATTAAATAATTCAAAAAAATTAGAGTGAATTTTCTTCACTTGGTATATTACAATATGTCAACAGCTTTCTATATACATGATATATACAAAAATACTCAATAGAACACACCCCAATTGACAATTAAAGAAGAATTAAGAGGGTAATACAAGTACAATGAAGAAATTTTATATTATTTTTCAATGATAATTTAACTTAATCTTGGTAATACGTAGCACTCTTTACTAATGATCAAGATCCACTGAGGCATACTTTCAACAACCATCAATTTTTCTAGCTTTAGAGCAAAATGGAAATCACAGTATAAGTATGGCAAATAAATGGTTGCTAAGGAAATATGTTGCCGATGGAAACCCTTTGTGAGACAATACAATCACAGCAGGAAGATCTGGGGGGGACTAAATATTGCAAAACACCAGTGTCATGACAACACGCACAGCTTTATCACCATGTTGTCACCATGCAATTATTGCAATGTTTCCATGACAAAGATACAATTACATATATTGTCTTGTGAAACTTTGGGCTAAAATCCATGAACATTGCAGCATTGGAATGATTTATGATTGAGCACATTTTGTTGTGTCCTCAAATAATGACAGATGATATCTACAATATGGCTAACCAAATCTATAGCATGGAAAGGTGTCGTGGAAGTGTTTGTCTTCTTTTGAAGAAGTCTGTTGAATTTGGAAATCTTCTAACAAACAGAAGGAAGATTTTCCCAGAACACACTCACTCTTTCCACTTTTGGTTGTCTCCATCGTTGTAAAGCAACACAACACTACAGCCACAAGAAAGGTTTCACTAATCAAAGTTGGTGCTATCGTAGAAGCAAGATAAAAATCACTAGCATTCCTAGTGGCAATGTTTTTGAGGAGGAAAGTGTCCTAGATGCACTGTTTATTGTCCCTGAGTTTTTGCCAGTTCCTGTGGCATCTATGACATTTTCTTTACTGGGGTCTACTGGTGTTTCTTTGAATTTTGTTGCTGAAAAATAAATAAAAATCAATATTAAGCATGTTGTTTCCTTTCATAATAATGATTTAAAATATCTTTGACATATTCATAAAAAATTTAAAATACATTAGATTCCTGAAACCCCTTACTTGTTGAAATGGTAGTGGTTGTGGGTTTTCGTGTTGTGGTGATGGTGGTGGAAGTGGTACTTGATGGAGAAGTTGTCACTGGTTTTGGAGTGGAAGGGGTTGTTGTAGTAGATGTGGTAGTGGGTTTTACAGAGCCACTATTGTTCTGTGGGGCTTGAGTGGAGGATGGGGTGTGGGACCCTGGCGTTGAGACAGTCATCACTAGCCTCATGTTACTTGATCTACATGCCCCATCTACTTTGTTGTTCATGCCATTGGCATTTCCTGTTGATGTTGCTGTAAAAAATTCAACATATCCTGTGAAACTAATATCTAATCTGAAGATGCTTAATACTAGTTAAAAAATCTTCGGAGTTAGAAATATAAGTTTGCTGTTCAATTCTGTGTAGTACTATTTAAACAAAATTTTGGATTATTCAATATCTAAATTACACAAGATTTACTGTAAACACATGTACAAATTACATTACTGTACACATATACAAAGTATATTACTGTACACAGTACATTACTATACACATATACAAAGTATATTACTGTACACATGTATAAATTACATTACTGTACACATATACAAAGTATATTACTGCATGTACACATGTACAAATTACATTACTGTACACTTATACAAAGTATATTACTGTACACATGTACAAATTACATTACTGTACACATATACAAAGTATATTACTGTACACATATACAAAGTACACTACTGTATACAGATGATTCTGATATAGTAACTTACTCATAAAGTAGTATTTTCCAGGTGGAAAGTCAATCATTCCCGGTACTGCCTGGAACCGACGAATCAGAATTGTGAAATATTGCTCTGTGTTGGGATCTGAGCAGTTGATCACCATTGTAGCATTAACTGGTATATTCAGTCTACATCTGTCGTATTCTGTCATTGTTACCTGAAATTAGCAAGAGTTATCTATCTTAACACAGTTTTTCTGTAACATAAAAAAGGATTTCATTTGGACAGCAATGCACTGATTATAATTCATTTCAAATTGTGTCTAAGCATGTGATTCATACTTTTCTGAATTAATCTCACCAATAGATCAATTCATTACTCAAAATTTCTTAGTTGACATTAAGGAAGTACATGCGCACAATCTCATACTTACAATGTAAACTATATAGTATTCATACAAGCTAGATGACGTGCTGGAAGGATAGAGGGGGCACCTGAAATCTATACTGTCATCTAGTTCGACATTTATCTCGCTGTTTGATTGTCTGAATCTGCAAAGACAAAAAAGATTCTTGTAAACAGTGAAGATCATGTAACCTTTATGCATTTCACATTTCAATAATATTTTTCAAAGCTTTTGAAGCTTCGTTCCGCAGTCATTGTTCCTTACACAGCCCAGGTAATAGGCCAGGCTGCAGAGTTAATTATGATTGAACTGCAGTGTTTCATTAGTCACAAAGTGATGAGAACAGTTTAGAGGCTCCTTTAGAACTGAATTGACCTGGCCTCAGTTCAACATGGTTGATGGAAAAGGTTTTGATTGAAAAGAAGTCTGAGCTTTGTACTTCATCTCTCTTTCCAAACTAATCAATCAAAGCAGCAGAAAAAAATCTGTGTGATTATTGTACCATCCCGATAGGAAAGAAAGATAAGTATTGAATCTGTCAACAATCAGAAAGACAAGATTTCCACACCAAAACAAGCAAATGGGAAAAAAGCAATTTTTCTCCATTTCTTGACCTCATGAATGACGATTACATTGCCGAGATTTCACATTAAACTGTCCCGTAATACACTGAAATATTATCAAATTTACATAATGAAAATTCATCTTTCAAGAGCCTGATCATAAAATGAATACAAAATAATTCATTTTTATACTCCTTTAATTACAGGGGGTATAAACTGGAATCAAGCGTTGCAGAAGACAAGTCTGTCAGCCATTGTTCTGTAGACCTGAGCTGGAGCTCTATGGTTGTAAACAGGGAGATAAACTTGACAAGGCTAGGGAAGAGTTCACATGATAACCTCTAGTAATTGCAGCCATTCCAATCAAACGCCATCACCACAACTTATAATTAAATGTGACTGATTGGCAATAAACGGAATTTCCATGTCGCTTCTGTTAGTCTGAATGCGGACCTGGTGTTTTACTTTGTGAAGGCATATTACACTCTAATGAAGCAAGCTTATAAAATACAGTCCATTTGGAGTTTAACATGGCATACAAAATTTATGCCTTCCCATTGTCTTTAATCTTTAATCTTGAAATTTCCAACCGTTTTCTATATATTTGCTGGAAAATATCAGCTTTTAACTTTCCTTTGTGCTGAATAATTTGTACTATTCCAATGCCACAAAAATACCACCAGTAAATGACAAGAAATTTTTTTTCATCCAGATTTTCATGCTTTATGCCTGTAACTTCCACCTGAATACATTATCTGATTCAAGCCAGTGTATTCTACTATCAAAAAAATTCTTAACTGTTTAGTAGAATTGAAAAAGAATGTGGCTGGCCACTGTCCAAGCATAATTCTGCCTGGTTAAATTTTCTGTATAAAGCTTGGGGGTATTGGGGTGGATGTCTACCCAGAAGAAAAATATCTTCTTATGCTTAATTTGTTAAGGGGTTGACAAAAGCAAAGTGATGGCTGCATGTCTGAAAGGATAATATTTGTTGGATTTTTTTTCTCTACTGAAAAACCCTTTCAGAATGTTCTTAATTTAAAGCAAACTTCTTATTTGCATTGATTCTAAATAGATAAATAAAATTGGGATTGGAGATAATTTCAAATTCTGCATGAACATTATTAAAAATAATTTGTGGCTTTACACATACATACATACATACACATATATCATACAGGATTCTAAATACAGAAATGGCTGTTAAATATTTCCTAGAACAATAGATCAGAAGAAAATAGATTGGTAAACAAATCTCATTCTTCAGATATAAATGAACATTACACATGTCCCACTGACAGACAAATTTGACAATTGTTAAACAGAATTGTTCACTATTGTAACATGCAGCATATGACGGTTTAAATGACTTTATAATGAGGGTGCTGTACGGCCCGGTTTTATTGTGTCTCCTGTATAGGTGGTACACATACCCTGCAATACCTGTCAAAAAGTCAGGTGCAAAATAGTTTCAGATTTGCGTGACTAGAAAACGTCACACGCTACATGCCATTTAGAAAATTGCACTCCTGATGATTCCACAAGGAACATTAAAGAAAAGCCCTTGTAATGTACAATTTGTATGTCTTACAAGACATCCCATACAGTTATCAATACTTATGTGCAGAGATCACGAAATAAATGTGTAACTATAAATCATAATTAATTGTCCATTAGGATAAAAATCACATTATAAACTTGCCTCATATGGAAGCATTAACACCATGTAATCACCGAACTTTTACTTTCTGAATACGAGACTTGCTAATAGACATTATGCTAATATGAAAATCAGCAAGACTGTTTTGAAAATACATTCATTCTCCAATGAGATACTTTAAAAACATCTTAATTCACCATTAACATGGGCAGGCCATATTTGGTAGGTTGAAAACTTATATGAAATGGCACTTCATCAATGAAAGGAACCCATATTCTTTTCAGCAGTAATATTTCAATGGTTTCCACCTTGGGACTTTCTACACAGATCAAGATCTAGATAACACATTAAAAAGAAACGTCTTCAAGATGTGATGAAATTATTTTTTAATACAGTAATGTTATTGAATTGATATGTTTGTAATTGTCGAGGTTTCCTGATTCCAAGTCAGCATTGATTTAACCAAGACAGGTGGAAAAAAGGAATGAACTTAGCGTTATCGTAATCTGAATTGAGGTAATTTATAAATGGCCATTGACCACATACAAAAGAATCTTTTTTCTCCATAACACTTGTTAAAAAAGTTCTCTGAGATTTAATGGCTTTTTCATGACCGCCCATTTTGACATGCCTCATATCTGATCATCGATATAAATAACAGTTTCTGATTAAGCACATTCACTATTTTAACCGTGTCTCATGAGATCCAAATACGAACTATTCAAAAAGGCCATGTCTATTGAAGTTTTTTTTTTTGATTAGGAAGTTTTAGTCAAGCCTCATTTCAGTACTAAGTGACTGTAAGCACTTCTAAATTGTAATACTGGCATTCTTTACAGTACCCTGCTCACTATTAAATGTTTTTGGTTAGGGTTAGGGTTCCACTTTAAATGGTTAGTGTCTGCAAGGAATTAACAAACACTAACTTATTATAGAATGTTTATTGACATTTCTCAACCTGTGGGAACCTTTCCCAAATTTATTCTGTTTAATACATCAGTAAGAAAATATTACAATATTATTATTTTCATAACTGATAACATTTCTTTTTTACCAATCCTCTAATGGTGGCCTACTTTTGTCACATTTACACAGATTAAAATTCTTTTCATAACATCATTTCAATTTCTTTTTTGAATTGTTTTTATTAATATTTTTACAAATATGAATGATATCTGAATAAATTTTGTTACTGAAAATATTTCTTGCACAAGGAAATAAAAATCTTATAATCCTTATACACTTGATGATCAGTATATCCAACCAATATACGTTCCAGG
Organism: Ostrea edulis; assembly: GCF_947568905.1. Lineage (NCBI taxonomy): Eukaryota > Metazoa > Mollusca > Bivalvia > Ostreida > Ostreidae > Ostrea > Ostrea edulis. The sequence goes on along the minus strand of NC_079169.1, from coordinate 60,224,105 downwards.
AAAAAAACTTTCTGAATCTGATCACTGTACCAATAGAAATATGTGACCATATTGTTCCCTTTCATCTGATGTATTGAAAACCCATCCATCATTGAAAAAAGAACCCAGTCTGATTAAAACAGCCAAGTCCATCTGGAAAACTGAAGCAATAACTTGGTGTCTCAATGCTCCATGATGTACAAACATGCTAGGGACCTCTGACACAGACTCGTGACTGTGGATAAATTAATTAATCAACGATCCTCTCTAAAATCTTTAAAAAAAACAAAAAGTAGAATTCTCCCTCCTCTCTTTCTCTCAACACTGTACACGCTACCTTTCTATATAAAATCTAAACAAAAATATAGTGCTCTCTCTCAACACTGCACATTTGCTTCTTTTATATTATACAGTAATAATGCAATGGATGAGCTGGTGGTAACTGACAAATTATATGTATGCCTCTTTAAAATACCCAATGTTAAAGCAAAGCACATAATGGATGATGGTAATTTGCATCACAGCCCTGGATGTAAAACAAATAGTGCAGATTGCATTTCCAGGCATAAACATAATAAAAACTGCTGTAAAAATTATCCTTTCTCACCTCACATACCTTCTGACAAGTTTTTGGAGTGTGGTGGTAGTTGAGAGTAATTTACGAGCCTTCATTTGTGAGCAGATGGAAGAAATAATCATCAAAAAATGCCACTGATGAACTCTTTCACACCTTCAGTATTGAAGAGTCACATCCAGAAAATTGTCACAACAATGACTAGGGAGATACCATCATTAATCAAAGCAACCAGGAAAATAGGGGAGGGTAGTCTGCACCGTTCCACAGGAAGCCCAAATTACAGGTGCCCCACAATGTAAATTACAGGTGTCCTTCTATAACTGTCTCTCTCTCATCAGCATTTAATCAAGGCCTGTTGAAAGCTTGGTATGGAGCCATGCAAACCCCAGGATAGGTCATCAAGATCTGGAAGACCCCTCCAACAGACCTCTTTGAAGCAACTTCCACACAGAGTGTGCAATTCCTCTAATCATTCATAGGGAAAGCCTTACTGACCACGTAAAATCTAAATTATATAAAAATCTTACCCCTGACACTTTCTTTTGTACATTTATAATTTTAAAAAAACTATTGTAATACTTTGTCTTGATCATTTCAAAGTTCTGAAAGTAGTTTCAAAATTTGTCAATCTTCATTCTTGCAGGATATCAAAGTTTTAAAAACCAAACATTAAAGAAGCAGACTAATCTCTCTAAGAGCGACACATGTATTAACAAGACAGGGAGTAAGCTAGTTAATACCTTGGCAAAAGATGAATTACTGACCACAATTTATGGGTGGTCAGTTCCAATAATAGACTCAATAAAGAAAAGATACAACTTGGCAGCTGTTGTAACATGACTTGGACTGGTTTAGCTGTTGAAGACGAACCAGAAAAATTACTAGACATGCAAATCCCCCAATCTTTTTTGTCTTAGTAATAATTACAAATAAATTACTCCATAATTGATTAAAAATAGGAATCAAGCAGCACTTAGTCTGCAATAATTGCAATTGTAAATGGATTTTAGAGGAACCTTTCTTGTGCTCTCGCCATAAACTTTCTCTACAAATGTTGGATGATTCTTTGCACATGTCTAACACATTCTCTCAATCAATTTTATATGAAAACAATCCTCAATTTTTTGTAGAACCCAGACAAGGGGAGGAATAAATCAGATCAGTAACGACGATAATCAATTCAGCATTGTAGGCCTGAGGCTTAATTTTCAATCAAATTGTTTTAAAGTTGCTATTGATGTGGAGCTATTTGGTAGAATTCAATATTATTTCTGTGAACTTGATAAATGATGATACAAGATATGTAAAATGTTTAAAAATTAAACTTTAAAAACATAGTAAATGATATACTGTATAGAGAGTATTTTCTGTAGTTGTCCATTATTGCAATATCATACATAAATGGTAGAAAATCATTATTTGCGTTTTCAACTGCAGCGGTTACATTATACATGTATCTACATGAACCTAGGAACATGTATATATTATATATATTTTCCTATCCACAAAAATCTGCAAAAAATGGACAACCGCATAAATTGCCCTTTATACAATATCTTAACTATCAATATTCAAAAACACATGAAACGTAAAATCTGCAAATCAAGTTTGCAGTCATGAAAGATTTCAGTTGTACATCGCTAGAACAATTCTTAATCCATTCCTTTTCATTATATCAATTACCACATTGATCGTTATGTCTGGTTAATAGTCCATACACGAGAGTCAAAATTACAAATGCAACTTCAGTTTGATTATGGGTTTTTATATTTGATCATCTAACATCAACTTATATACAATGCATCACCATACTAATATCAATGGAATTCAGAAAAATATGAATTAATGGAACTTCAATCCTAGAGACGTTCACGTTGGAACTCGGGGGCATCTTTCCCGTAATACAGTAAATGCAATTCATATGAATTATTAAATCTGAATGGTGTTACAGTATCAGTAGCAGGTTGTTCTATCCTTTATAGTTAAACATTAATCAATACATATTATTACATGATGTGAAAACATGTCACATATATAGCGCAATAGAAAATAGTTTCAATTACTTTAAAAGATCACATATTGAAATTTTCTGTCATCACAGTACTAACCAAAATTGGACTGAGAATCAAAACCCCAAATTGAGATGCAATATGAATTGCATTTTGTATCTTTCATCTAAAAGAAATATTGCTTTGCAATACTGTCTGATCCTTCTGGACAATTCAACATACACAAAACCAGAGACATTTTAAGGGCATATTAAATTGGTGTAGTAGGTATACTGACAGACACAACCCAGAACACCCATCAATCACCACCAATAGCTGCCACTACCTTGAGATCAATGTCCATTAGCCCTCTAACCAGAAAATGGGGGCTATGGGCCTCTTAGCCAGCATTTTGCCTCATTTGGACATCTCTTGATGAGTATACCCTTCTTAATTTCCAGTCTCTCTGGAGAACTTGGATAATGCTTACAATTTGTGGAAGAGGATTGCACTTGGATGATGTATGGCTCTCTAAGAGCTGGTCATTGTATTGTCCCGACTCTGATTTATTATCGGACATGGGTAATCATAAGCTGGTATCTGCTGATCAGGGCAGTAGGACATCATTTTACTGCTTCCATTGATCATATCCATCTGGCATACATACACATACCCAACGTTATGTAAGCAACTAGCTGCTATATTTGGAAGAAAATGTAGCTTGGACAGGTGGTATCTCTGTAATGTGTTTATTGAATCTAATGTCATTTCTTCAGTTCATTCAGAACTTAAATAAAGTTATGTCTCCTTGTGACCCCTCTCTGTCTCCTTGTTCAGTAATAAATTTACACAAGCCATAATGGTCAGTTAATGATCCAGCTTTCAGGTACATAATGTCACATCACAATATGTGCTCGGTATTGGCTTGATCAGCCACCATGTCTAATGTTGAATTATAATAAATAGCACATGTAGCGGTCAGAGTAGTCAGAAGAGATAAAAATCAATAGTTTTATCAATTGTGTGACCTCTTCTTCATTAAAATTAAATTAATGGGATCTTCATGGTATCCTCTTTGGCCATGGGTGATCAATATGCACTGAGCTATGTGTAGAAATGCTTTATCATCAACATGAATATTTTTGTGTGAAATTCTCACCCTTTTAGGCCTTATCCAAATTTTTTTCTTCCTTCAAATGTTTGCAGTTCATGGCACTGAAACTCCTTTTGTTATGCAAATGGCTCCGAAAAAACTGATACATAGATGTAACACATTTGTGCATAGAAGGAGGGAAAAAATAGAGGCAATTTGATTCCATATGTCTATTTAGGCATTTGTTCCTGTGCGAGATATCTGTCTTGTATGTAGGTGAGTGCAAACAATAAGTTGGTGAAGATCCCAACAAGATTCCATTTAAGAAGAGAAAGATAATACGTCACCCTCTAAAGGTTTTTCACCAAATGTCTGGGTTGGAACAATGGGCAAACACATTTCCCTCAAGAGGTTGATAAGATCTTCTTTTTTAAAAGCCCCCAACACAGTTTGTCAAAGCCACTTTTAAGAAGGCCCCCAAATACTGAATTCACCACAAACAAATATGCTGTAAATCTTCACATTGTTGTGAATGCTAATGATGATGGTCAACCCCTCTGTTGCTCAACCTCTTGTCACACCAGTAGAAGAGGACTGCCAGCTGTCTCTAGTGTGTACAACCAAACATGAAGCAATTGACTTTCACCCCAGGAAGCAAATCAAGAATGGACACCAGGCAGATGACATGAAAAATGGCCCAATCACAAAACACAACATGGACATACCTAAGATGCTAAGAACATGTACTTGGATACATAAATCTACACAGCACTTCAGAATTTCTCCCTCTGTTAAATAACAAAAATGTGGTCTATACTATAATTTCCAAAGCATTACAAATGTTCTGTTTCATGTTGTGAACTGTTTACATTCATGGGAAGTTGCAACATTTTTCAGTTACTTTAAAGTATATATTAATTTTCTAAATTGTATTATTCAAGTGCTTCTCATTTTCAGAGCTGAAAAGAAAAAGCATGAACTGTCTGATGCTTCATTAGAGGTGCTAAGAGTGCCAAAAGATCTTTCCAAAGATAACATTAAACAGATGAATTGGAGGAAATTCCAACAGAACAACTGAGAAGGGAAGGGAAATGTACCATAATGTACCAAGATGACATATTGTGAGTATGATAAACACCTTTTTCCTAATTGTTCAGCATGCCAAGGGCTGATAAAGCATCTGGGAACGAGTTCTCCTGTTCCATATATTGTCTACTATTACCACAGACTTCCACATTTCATACTCATGATATCGTGTCCCGTTATACATTTTAATCTTGTATTTCAATTCACTGCTAACAAGTCACAGGTGCTGCAAAAACAGTTGTGGATGTATTATAATGGTATATTTACTTAATGCTATGCATTTCATAACCTATCTTGCAATTTAATGCCAACAAAAATTAACAAAAGCTACTTAAGATGGAATTTCAGAGCATTTCATACATCAACTAGTAATTCAAGATGGAATTTTGGGCAAATTTCTTTCACAATAAAATCTATTATCTATGCAGGCATGTTCACAGTTCATTACATGTTATCATAACTCTTATATGTCACCTCAATTTGAATATTTTGCAGACTTGATACGAGTCTCAACAGTTCTGTACAGGATGGACCAATGAATTAATGCTCTCCTAGAAACCAATTCCAGGCAGGAACATTTCCCTAGAAGCAATGTTTTTTACCTCCATAACTTGACATATGCAAACATGATCCATTCTGTGGACATGATCTATATCATTTATCTAAAGCTAACACATTAATTTTAGTTCTGATTGAATAGTGGGAAATCAACTTGATGTTTTCAGTATCATACGGTTTCAATTTTGTTAATTATTATACCCTGAAATCAATCCATTATGTCTGAATGTGCCTGCTTTGACAACTTTGTTGCAAATTATGGTGCTTATATGCAAATTTTTATGTGAAAATTTGCAATTTTACTGCAGGAAAAATTGAATTTAGGAGAGGTAAGTCATTAAACACTTCACATGACAATTATTACATCACACTATAATACACAGCTATCAGCATGGCCATCTATGGAATACAATTATTGAGGAAATAAATGGTTAAGCTGCTTTGTGAAAATGTATTCTAGCAAAATTGAAATCAAATATTATGAATCCAGAACCTAACTCACAGAACCAAAAATGGAAAGCATTTGTATTGGTACTCAAAAACATAAAGTAACACTACAGGAACTAGAGGTGGTGTGGTGCAATTTCTTTGGTCAAAAGATCATTTTCAAAAAGCAAATTTTAAAGGAAAAAAAATCAAAGACGTATAACTAAAATTTAATCCATACCCCATGTCACAGGATGTAAAACTTCATTCACACTAAATAATTGCACTTCTTCACCTATTTGAAATTTGGATTAAAACTTTCCGATCAATGTATTGAGTGGATTGATATGTGGGTAGGATACTTCTACTGTTGGCTTATTCAATTACAGTGGTTTTAATCTATTAGAATTTCCATTATGGTTGTGACAAGTTGAGGGAGAATCTTTGCTTCAAATCTTGTATAGATAAAATCACACCTGTGTCCATCTAGGTTGTCATGACAATTGATACATTTCATACACAGAAAGATGGAGGTGAGTTTTCGTCTGTTGACAATGCCCTCCCGACAGTGAGAGTGGCCATTTGCTGGGTTTACACAGCAAACAAGCACCATTTGCACAGGAAGACCTTCGGCATGCCCCGTGCATCGGGTGGAGAAAGGAATGTTAAGTGAGGAATATTTCACTTAAGTCTCCGAACTTGCAGACTACACCGGCTTTAGGATGTACGGAACAGATTCTCTGGTTTAGCATACGTGCATATTTAGGTTGCTCGAAATTCAGATTGTGCAAGGTATATTTCTAAATTTTTCAGTCTCTTACGGGAAATAAAACCCATCCCCAATATACATATAAAAAGCCATTACAGACGGTGGTTTTATAGAAGGGTACAGACTAGCACATATCAGCACATCATTAACTTCTCCTATCATTGAAGAAAAAATATCAATCACGAGAAACACCATTTGACAATAAAGTTTTTATCAGTGACCTCAAAAACACTGGTATGGCCTGGGACTTTGTCTCCTGTCCAACTTCTTTAATATTTTTTAGTTAGACGTTGTGCATTAGTAATGGAAAGGCACATAATCTGATAATAATGAGTAATAATGGTGATAAAATGGTTGTCTGCTAAGATGAACACATGCACTGAAATAGTATTCCATTCAAGCATATCCAGTAACTGGCAATTTCCCATTCTTAGTTCCACACACCTTAATCTTTATGGCAAAATAATGATCAGGACCTCACCTTTATATCTAAAATTCACTACTTTTCCCTTAAGCACAGTGCCCCTCTACAACATTAGATTTGTTTTATAATATCCCTAAGTTCATTTTTAAGATAACTATAATGTGGACGGTTTCATTAAATCCACCAAGGATGACATTCTTAAACAGATTTCATGAATTTCTCGCATGAGAATCCAAAAACAGCATTCTTAAGATCAAATCCTTAAAGTAATTTTTCATGTTTTCAAACATAATAACCCTTTAAAATAAATCAATAAGTTTAATGTGAATTTATGCAGGTATGCCGGAGATGTCAATAAACCAACACCCCTCAAAAAGTCACAATTCCTCAATTCACATTTTACAACAAAAATCCCTGGTACCTGGCTAGCCAAATGTCAGGCTTTGAGACTTATGTTTAAGAATCAAGACATGCATATTACATTTCAAATGAGTGTAAGACTGATGAATTTGTGTAAAAATGTCACTGTATATCAATTTACACTATCAGTTTTTTCTTCTGATTTTATAAGTTGACAATCCAAATAGAAAAATACCGTGCAACTTCAATTGTATATCACCACCTTAAACTATGTGGAAGCAGGCAAAAACTGACACCATTAAAGACAACAGAGTTGGAGACAGGTTGTCACAGCCATGAAAGTTAAGCAGTGCTTGGTTGGAGTTGTTCTGTGTTAAAATCTAAAGGCTGTGTCTCAAGTTACTCTTGACCAAAATTAATGAAACTTGATCTAATGAAACACCTTGCAGGACTGACAATAGTATAAAATTCCAGTTTAATGAGGTTCCCCTGCCTTCATTCATTTCCCAAACTGAGCTGACCTAGGGCATATACACATAAATGTTCAGAAAAAACACATAAATTGACTGACAAAAATGCTTCCATTGAATGTATATGGTGAAAGATGACTTTAAAATTAATCAGATTCACAGTCTGTCGCTGACAGAATAACTCAGCAACACACTAAAACCACTTCAATTGAACTTCACTCACAAAATTACATGCAGCTTTTCTATGTCTGTAAGCTCCCTGTATTATCTCTCCCAACAATTTTTGAAGATATTTCCAAATCTTCTAGACACTTTTCTAGACTCTTCCCCAAAATTCATTGGGCAGCATTTCAACACCATCATGTATGGAGAGAATGTCAGAAAAATCTCTTTGGGGTGTTTTTCTTTGTTTTCTTTATTCAATTAACTATACAATATGTAGTAACTTCTCCAGATTAAATTTGGTGGTCAGTACCAATTTCTAAAATTAGATTCTTTGATAATTGTTTACAATACTATTGGTTTTGAAGAATTTGAAGTCAAACATAACCAATATTACATGTTCAATTGTTCATATAAGCTAATTAACTAACATTTTCACTTAAAATCATTTTAATATGCCTTCAATTTGACACACCATGAAGTCATGAGAGTTCAGAATTTACTCGCCAACATATCAGTTAAAAACAAAAAATTACATCCTCAGAATTTGTTCTCTAAAATAATTTAAGAATGAAATAAATCTTTCCAATAATCAAATGCAAGTCTGAAAACCTTGAAATTTGAATATCATTTAAATTTCAAAATGGTAATTTGATGCCTGCTAGCTCTCAATGTCCAATATTAAGCTTTATAGCTTTCCAAAACACATTTGGAAGAAAATGAGAGGAATTTGCATTTTCCTAGTATACATTATCAATCAATTTGATCACAGCCCCTCATTTACATAAGAATACATGAGATAAGTTGATGTGCACATTTGCGGCACTTGCTGCTTTTTACGCAATCTAAAGGCGTTATCTTTTAATGGAATCTCCCAAATCTGAAATATCATTATCAGAAGGCATAGTCACATTAAAACGCATGTCAACATCAAGATGTTGTAAATGAAGAATGAGGGAAAGTGTTGAATCTTGAATAAAGGCAATGAAAGTTGATACGAAAGAGAAATAAAATTTCAATCACAATGTGATGTGTTGTGCATTATGAGAATTGAAATCCCCATTTACTTAGTATGTAATGACAGAATCAAGTGTAGAAATTTATTGCTCGAATTCTCATCCTAGGCTAAATGATGTATGCCATTGTCCAATATATGCTATTGAATGCAGTATAATAAAATAATGTGTCGGAGTGTATGGTATCTTCATGAAGTGGATAAATTGACATTTGGGGGCTGGAATCAGTAGAGTGTTTACTGCAAAGAACATCTGACCTTTCTTGAGCACTTGAGAGCAGACAATACGACTACCTGAAGTACCTTCAAATCCTCAATGTGAAATTAATTTATGACACTGGTAATCACAAATTTGCGATAATTCAGTTGAGAAGTTTTAAGGGATTCTAGCTTCAAAGCTTCCTCTGGTAAAAAAGGTCAAGAGTGACTTTTGTGTTGAATGTATGGTCTTGCTATTGCACTCACTGGATCAGAAATTTTGTAAATAAGAATAGAAAAGAATTTTTCTTAAATTTCATATCACTTCTGCAATAAAAACACAGGGGTGACAGATATATCCAGCACCATTTGCTAGGGCACTGTAAGGGAATGACCATAAATGCTGTGAATCGAGGCGAAACCAAAAAACACACAAATTCATAAACTGGGTAAAAGTGATAATGCTGAGATAGGAAGGTCTCAGAATGTCACTGAAAGTCCCCCCAAACTTTCAAGAACAGATAAACTTTCACTTAACTAAAATTTCAAAGATAAACTTTCGGTTTAATCTCATTACAACAAGTGGACTTTATCTACTTTGAGTCAACGTGAACATCTCATCAAATGGTTGCTAAATCCTCTGCTTCGATTAGCTTAGAGACAATAGTCAATATTGATCCAGAAAAGGACAATAGGGGACCATGAATGGAAGGGGACTTCAGAGAAGATGTCACAGAGTGTACTAGCAACTTATCCACGGAAAGTAATTATCACATTTCACAAAGAAACTTAAAGAGTAAATATTTGCACAACATGCAAACCCGTCAAGATTGCATTTCTTCAGTTAAAATGACACTATGACGCTACATATTTGGAGAGGACTTGCATTAGGACGTAATTGGCTAGTGCCAGGTAAAAGATGAATTTCAATGACACAGGATTTCAATGAAATCTCTCAGGGCATCAATGCAAAGTAGAGTCATCATTTACAAATTTTAATAAGAGATGACTGATAAATAAAGATTGGACTCGACTAAGGTTTGAATTAATCAAAAGTCTTTACCTACACAAACACATCTCAAAAGGCTGGTATTAGAACATTATTGAGTCTGGGATACCAGGTAAAATTATAGCCCTTGTAAATTGTGTTTTTTCAAAAACCCCAAATGCAGTCCAGGTTTAAAATGAAGTTAACATAACTTTGGCTGTAGGAAAACATTGTAGACTTAAAATGATTTATGTTTGAGCACATCTTCATTACAGGAAAGAAGAAAGACCAATAAATCTAGTGTTTTAGATAACTACCTGTTCGGATATGTAGGAAACACTTCCTAAATTAAAAGTTCAAAGCATGATAAGTTCAAAACATTAGATTCATGTTCCCATTATTAACATGATGCACATTTTGTTTTCTGTACCAGCAATTCTTTTTATATCATCACAAAAAAGCAGACACCATCTCACTGACACTAGCTTGAAAATCAAAATTGACAGTTAAAGTTATAATAGCTCTCAATCTGAAAATTTTATTTTGTTATAAAAATGTGCTATTACGATAGTTTTGTATGTAACTTTAACCATAGTCATTGATAAAATCAAAATTAAAGTTAAAGATTTTATTAAATTAAATATTTCGGTTCTATTGAATTTATATAGATATCAATTTTTGTACGGGAAGACAATAATATAATTTTGCTTTATTCAGAGCCTCTGGATAAGTTAATTTTCTATCACAAATATTAATAACAAAAGTTTATACACCTTATTTTTTTCTGTCATTGAAATAGTAAATCACAATTTTGCAACCAAAAATTTTGACACCAAAAATGAGAGCTAAGTATATAACTTTAATATCCAAAAGTTACAAAACATACATATTACGGCATTCATTGTTATCGATAGAGTAAAAAGTAAATTTTCTTTACAGTTTCCTGGTTCCAATACCGTTTTCTTCAAATCTACCCAACTGGGACATCTATACTTTTACCACAACTGACAATTTACATGTCACAAGCTAGAGAATCTGCAGTAACAATCTATTCAGGTGGATAATTTAGGGTGATCAGATGTTCCCAATTTTCCCTTCCAAAGCCCTGACTAATTCTAATCTGGACCGCATAATATATAGTGTTTTTGAAACATGTGATATTTGATCTTTCTAACTTTCAAAGAAAAAAGTATGAAGATCATTACATGGGAATTCATGACTCCTTAAAATGATGCACTATCATATTTTGACCACCCCATCCCAATTTGAAAAAAAAAAGAAATGAAAATTAATCAAAAGCTTAATTCTCCTGATAAAAATTAATATTAATCGTCTAAAGCTACAAGATTTATTAACAGTAATAACAGGTAATTAATATTGAAATCCATCCATCTTCCTAATTTCAAGAGCAATCATCCAAACATTAATATGCTGATTTCACTTAAAGACATAAAACTTTCACTTTTGTGTAATGTTGAACAAGTCATATTCTGTCAGCGTTATTGTGTGTATAAGTCTTGGGACAATATGTCACATAAACAAATGAAGATGTATTACAGATTGCCTTTAGCGGACGTCTTGTTCCGACGTTTCATGATCTTTATATGATCAGGTCGGTACAAGTTCTTGGGGACATCACTACACACCGAAATATGACCTGGCTGGACAATACATTTTGCAATAAATATATATGTTCTGACATTCCAATCTAGCAATTTATCATTTCTGATGTTTCTGTTCAAACTATGACAAAATTGGGAATTTGATCCAACATATTTCCAAGATTCACAACATTTCTTAACTATATCCCTACATTTCATTCCATCCCATCAATTTTTTAAACTACCAAGAAATTTATATTTATGTATACAACCACATGTTTTACTAATGGACAATCTATAATCAATGAATATGTTTTGAATACTTTGGATATTCTGAATAGTTAGCTTATTTTTGTGGACCTTTTCATTTAACAATAAAATATTTGAATTTTCATTCAATGCACATTAAGGTTTGGTTTTTTTGTTTTCAAAACAACATGTGAATATACATGCATTACAGACAAAACTGTAATCTGTTGGGGTGTTTAACTAATGGAGAAATGGCCAAAGGGAAAAATCGGGAACCAATAGCTCAATCAGGTTCTTTACTTAACAGACAGAAAAGTTTAATCTCCCTTTTGTCCTTTTTTCTCATGTATTCAGCTGCTGCCTAAATCAACAGGCTTCTTTTCAAAGACAGTATTACCAAATAAAAGGACACAAATTTTCAACAGATCGCTTGTTTTCAGTTTTGGGGGTTTCTTGTTTAATTCACTGACCACTTGTTTGTACAATGGGATGTAATTGAAAAGTATTGGGAGTCCAGATATTACTTTAAATAAATCAATATTGATTTGGAGATATGTGAAAATTTGGGGATCAGGATGTGCCAAAAAAATTATAAGGCGATTAGATACAAGGTATGTGGAAAAAAACTCCAATGCTCCCACAAGTGTCAGGGGTGTTTAATGGGGTGAGCATTGATTGGAGGACTTATGCAGTATTAGACTTCATCTGCAAACACTTTCTTAAAGTCCATGAAAGAGCCTTAAGTGGATATTAAAACATTCACATTTATTCCCATTAGTATAAATCCCATTAATATCAGGGAGTATACTGCAATGAATAGAGCAGTGTATTTGTAAGGAAAAACAATGGGGCCTTCACTACTCTTTGCATATATACAACCCAGGTATAAGACTTCTCTGGGGTAAAAGGGTATCATATGGCAGAGACTTTTCACCAACTACTGCATGGGAAACTCGGCACTTAATTGATACACAACATCTGGATGAAGAACATTAGGTCATACCCAGTTAACTAGAACTATGAACAGCTATGAAGAGAGGCTTGTGTTCACAATGAACTTCTTTACAGCTACTAAGAGATAACTATCTCTTTGGACATGATCAGAGTGTAAGATTAAGATCATCATGTCCGAATCACCATGATTACCCCCAACAAATCACTGCATTAATGGGAAGACAAAATCAAAGGGAGAAAACTCCACACACAAAAAACAAGCCTTAGGGGGTCAAAGAAAATTTGTCAATTAGCCTCACCAAAATCAAAGAAAACATTGATTGAATGATCAATAATAAACAATTAACTGCAATTAATAAGATTCAATGTGAACAGGAGAGACTTAGTGTGTATATATAGAGATTCTGTAGCCTGAAGGTTACATGAACCAAATGAATAGCAATAAATTTGGATGTTTAGAGCGAAGAAAAAAGATTGGGTCTGGAAACAGAAAAAAACACAGAAGCTCTCCTATTTATGTATGTAAGAAACCAAGAGTTGACAGTGTAGATGACTTCATTAGCACATCAAAGTGCCACGTCTCCAAATGGCTGGAGGCTACAGGGAGAAAAACTAGCAGGAAATTACAGGTATTGTTTTAGATGAATATCAATGGACCGAAAACATTTCAGACTTTGCCCAGACCTATAGTGATGAAAATGTCACAGAGAGAAAGAACATTCTTGTGTTCTTCTAAAGACATAGGTTTGTGTTGTTTGAACAGCAAGCTTAAGGTGGAATATTGCTTAAAGAGCCTTGTGTGTTGTTCAGCTGTCTTATCAGGGAATTAACCAGGGGCACTATGGTGAAAACCTTCCCCCATTCTCAACAGGTGCTAATTGAAAAAAACCCTACCTATTTAGAAAGCTGTAAAATGTAAATGTTTTTCTAAGCATATTTTGAATAAAGTAGATTTCTCTAAATATAAAACAAATTTCAAGCCCCAGTTTTGCTGTCAGTCTTAATCATGATTTTCTAAAACCTCCCCATTATAAAGTGTTAAATTTCTTTATGTCACTTAATCTAAATGAACATCTCCCATTAAAGAATTTTCACTGCTACATGCCTTGGAAGATCTACATTAATACCCATTAAAATCATCAATTAAGCTGAACATTTCTGACCAAATTTGTCAAATTTATTCTGTCAAAGAAAAATAACTTGCTCAATTTCTGCAGTTAATCTGACAATCCTAGACTCTGAATTTAGTAAGTAATTGAAACTTGTCAATTCAGGTATGTTGAGTACACATTCTTTTGTATATTAATAAGTTCATCTGCATTATTCTTTATTCCTAACCAGTTTGAAAAAATTTGTGATGCATTTTTTTAATGGAAAAAGGTATGCAAAAATAGGTTGTTCCGGAAACATTAAGATCCAGATTAGAAGAGAACTCCCAAACAGAAGAGGTTGTACCTGCTGGGTAAAGTTAAGATAAAGCCATGGAAGAAAATTAACCAAACTTCAGAGAGCAGCACAGCATCATTGGGGTCTCTCTAGTTCGACACGAAGTGTGACTGAGGAGCATTTTGGACCATTATCACTGATTATATTCATGTAATCTCTTCATAAGTTTTTCACCTGACACATGTTTATATCTTTGGTCTACATGTAAATTTTTAGCTGTCATGAACAAAAGATATCAAATTGTTATTTTATAATTTATTGTGGTCCTGAAATATAACTTCTGTTGATTTGCTCTTTTTTCTTTTTTTTTTCAATTGGAAAGTTTTGAAATTCAAAATACATTTCCAAACAAAAAAGGATGGATATATTATAATGGGGCCTATATATATATGTGTGTGTGTGTGTTTGAAAGAAATTGCTAAAATGATTTCCCTATCGTTTGTAGATTCAGTAGAATAATTCCTAATTTTCAAAATATATATGAAAAATTATATATTTGTATAGCTAAATCAAAACCCAAACAAGTTTCTTAACTTGATCCGAAACACGATCTATCAAGCATTGGCGACTCCAAAATTTTGGTCGCGGTATTCTGAAATTTAAAACTGCACTTTTCCTAGATTTTTATCAGTCGCGGTAATTTGCGGTATGAAATTACACGTGTGTACAAATATAATTCACAGGTTAACAAAAAATATACTTACAGGGGATTGCTAGAGTTCCAATAAAAAGGGGGCAGTTTTTTTCCCCCGCTGTCCGTGTCAACAACAGAGACCATGCAAATAGCCAACGGTAGAAATAGACAGAAATAATGGACAACACACGGCATATTACGGCCAACAGTCCGTCTGACAAGCCTCAGAATCATGGCTAATCAATCTGATTTTAATTAAAATCCTCATTTCACATGTTCGCTAGGTCATCATTCTCACTCGGCAAAATTTTCATGAAGCGTAATGGGAAAGGAAAATTCTCTACTCGTTCTACACTCGCGGTGCTATCCGGTTGAAAGTCTCTATAAAATGTACACAAACTGCTATGAATAGAGAACTCGGTCACGTGGTCAATCACAGCGGGGCACTCCGACAGGAGAAACGCTCAGGTGTGTCAAGTCAGGTAATTATCGGAAATACATAATGAAAAGTGAATTCTGAGTAGTGTTTACAAGACACATAATTAGAAAGGTAAAATCGACACAGCCATTGAAGAATCAACGCATATTCAAATGGGCTAGAAAACAAAACAACAAAATTGCCAGTGTCTGCATGTTAATTAAAATTTCTCTATTTTGATAATTTATTTCATTATTATCTGTTCCCCGACATAAATAGTTGAGAACACTGAATATCCATTAGATATAACGTTTTTAGTTTTTGTATATTTGGTGTTGTTGTTGACTTTTGCATAGAGAGTCTAAGACATATAAACTGTCTGATTTAAGGACTGAATGCAATTAACATAGAGCCAGACTGATTCATCTTAATTAATATTTCCTTCACAGAAATCTTATACACGGGGAGATGCACATAAATTAGCCTTGTAAGGGATGTGTCAAGAGTTTGTGGTATTTTCTTCTATGGTTTGCATGTGAATAAACATTTCACACAGAGGTTTATTTCAATGTTTGATGATGCGGTTTAAATGGAGGTCATCACGAGATGATGTCAAGAGATGTGCTATCTGTTGTTAAATCTTTTGAATGGTGTTGCTACCCTTCTCATCACAAACCATTGGGTTTGAGCCTTAAGTTTTCAAATTTGATTATTTCTTGGAATCATTATAAAACAAGGACAGAAAAAATGTTTAATTTGGTCCAAATAAAAAAATCCATGCAAAATAATGATAATTAAAAAATCTACATGTAGATGTATTGTGCACCTGCATTTATACAAAATTGCTAGTAAATAAATTTTTAGTCTCGAAAGTATTGGCTGAACCATGAAATTTTCCAGAAAATTAGACTTAGGATACACACCCAATTCCCCATAATGCTCTATTTTAGCATCATGAATGACATCGATTACGCATCCTCTCTAATCATCCTACAATAATTACGGGCAGAATTCAGAATTTACGGGAGTTTAAGATATGAGTGTAGGTGCTTAAGTGATTTTAAAGATAAGACCACAATTATGTGTCTGATAAGTACACATTTCACCAGGTTCCGATTAAAAGTAAAGGTAATTGAAAAGATACACACTAAATTAACAGTTATTGTTACACTCTGACAAGCAAGATGAAAAGACCAGTAACGGTATGCACTCGGGGGTCATATGATGTATAACAATGCAGATTTTAAGGGAGTACTTTTCTGCAACCACTGAATCGAAGTGCAAAATCAAGGGACATCAATTATGAATTGGTATGATTATGAAATGAGAGAAAAAGATGAAAATAATCCATTATGTATAAACCCTACTGATATTTTACATGTACTGGCAATTTTAGCGGTAAATTTGGATTCATTGAGTGTTAAATTGAAATGAATTGTTCCTTTTTGGAACCCTCTGTGGTTGCGGGATTTCCAAGACTGCATTCTGTAATCATACCATGATCTAATAATGCAGTCTCAAGAGTCCCTTCATTTGTAGGATGAGGGCAACATCGAAACTTTGTTCCATCATGGATTGAAACTTAATCCAAATCAATGATTTTACATTTGATTCAGACCTCCAAGATCCCCGTTTTATGCCACTATGATAATATTTACACCTACTTTTCTGTACTATTAAAGACCTAGTTGTGTAAAAAGAGAAATTGATTTCAGTTGTAAATTTTAAATGAATAATGTAAATAAGAACATAAAAGTGAGAACTTGTCAGATGATTATTGCCAGCTGAGGAAGAAATTATTGAGAATTTGATCAGATGCAATTTGGAAAGGAATTTTTTTTTTATGATGAAGTATGTAAGTCCTTCTTCCGTTTTGATAAGTTGAACCATAATGTATTAATGTATGGTTCCATTTGTGTCACACAAAAAATGTCTAAAAATGAATGACAAGTTAACAAACTATTAACTAATTTATTTTCTGTCACCCTCTTTTCTTTGTGTAGATGTCCCAAGATTACAAGTTCTAGATTTTAAGTGATGTAGCAAGATGCTTTTACAGGACATATTTTCTCTATAATTCAATTTTCTCTGGCCCTTAAAAAATATCCTAGGGGTAAATCATTGTTATTTAATAAAAACTGATGTTAATGGATCCACCGATAGCATTGTCATATTCTTCCTCAGACACCATACACAGAGGTTATCGTACACTGCAAGCCTTGGAGCCTCCAACAAACCATTGAAGTTATCTGCGGTATACCCGAAACAGCACCAATAGCCTTTCTTTAGGTACACCTTATTATCATATCAAATTCAGACAGGCATTTCTCATTGTAGATGAAGAGTCAGGTTACATGCCTATCTAAACTCTCTCACCTAAAGAAATTGTGTTCATCCTTGACAAAAAAAAAAAACCCACCAACAAACCGCACTCTGAATCAGGCAGATTCGGTACTGTTAACATGATTTATTTATGTTTTTATTTTTTTCAATACAACCCCTCTCTTTTCTTTCAAAATATCAGTATATCATAGATGTTATCTTTAGGACCTCTTTTACATCACGTTATAATGCATTCAGGATGCACCAGTTCCCATTAACTGATATTGGGTACGGTTATCTCCCCTGTTTTTTAAATGAACTTTAATGCACCTGGTGTCTGCCAGAAAGATACCCAGACTATCTTGGCAAGCTCTGTACTTAATTGTAATATGTAATTTATTGGAAATAAAACTTTGTAATTAAGCTGCATGTACTGTTGTAATGATTTTTAGGGTCACTGAAAAAGCCCCCCCATCTCTGTGTTCTTCAACCTCTGCATGCCCAAACAATTATGTAGTAAATTTTCTCCTCCATTTGTTAACAGGGAGAAGTTCATAAAAATAATGAGGAAGTGCTGGAGTTGTAATGGCCCTAATAACCATCAGCCTGCCCCTAAATCAGATCTGTCTGCACTGGCATCAACATCTACTTAGCAATATGACCACCAATGCAGACCTACATCACTTCAGCACCAAGGTCACAATAGCCATGTCAGAAGTTTCTGTTCTGACATATACAGTACATCACTAATTACTGAGCAAGAGGTGTTATTGTTACAACATGTTGAGTTTGATTTGTTAACAGTAGGATAATAATAAAAACCCAAGTGGCCGTCTGCTTGATACCACTTATCATCCAGTATTGCATCTTCACCATCAAGTCTTCACATAGATCATGAAGACCTCAATAGGCTGATTATATGCAAGAAAATATAAATGCCATAAAATTTCAAATGCTGCATGCACTTGGAAAAATTCATTGCATGTGAAATAGTATCTCAATTACAGAAAGCCACATTTCTGCTACTTGATTTGAATTCAAAGCATGTCAATTTACATGGGGTTCTTTTGAAAGAAGTAAAAAGCAGTTTTTTCAATAGTTTATAAAGGCAGTTCTACCAAAAAACGTTGAGAGATGTCTGGTACCTATCAGGACTTAAATTCAGGAAGCGTCAAAGATTGATCGTTGTAAAATTCACATCTTGATTTGTAATTAAATGTCAACTCAAAGGTTGACTGTTTTGTATATATATTTCAAGCTGTGCATCATTTCCCCAACATTTATACACATGTCTTGCCAATTTCAACCATCAGGTGCAAGGTTTTTCTTGACAATTCAATGCATTTAATTTTCTCCATGAATTTGTTTTTCTTCTGAGCACCTCCTTTTTTTTCAACATCTCCAAAATGAGGGACAGCTTCTCTTTCTTTCAGAATCAATATCTATGGTATGACAGGGCCACCAAGTACAAAATTCTAGTCCAGATTTATTCCATCTGACTACATGTTGAATAAGAACCACCGTTCTTTTAATAATCCTCAAATTTGTAGGTGCAGAAGGCTTAAGCAGCTTGGCCCTTCCCCTGATCCTTTGTGTATATTTTAATGAGTCAAAAAGTTATGAATATCATATTCCAATGTTGTTTTATTTTGGTTCTAGCACCTTTAATCATTTCTATTGTTTGCAATTGATAGAAAAATATCTTAAGTATTTAAATTCTCTAACATGATGGAAATCTAATTAATTCTTGTGGTGATCTGAATAATGCAGCTGCAAAGTCAGAGCCTTTTTTTTTTTTATTCATGCAGGTTGAGAATATCAGGGTGAGGAATCGCACACACCTAGGAATGGATGAGAAAAGGACAGGGGAAGTTCGCCTTAAGTGAACAGCCATGCAATGGTTAAGTAAACGGGCTAAAAATATTTTAAGTAAATTAAAGGCTTTGATTTAAGAATGCATCCCCTTCAGCGATTGCTGCCGTGGCTTCACAGAACACACACGTTTCAACAGGATGAAAAAATAATGCACATTTTGTAACACTGCAATCATTGTGTGCATGCAAAAAATTCCTGAAGAAAATGCCAAATTATCATCAGAGAGAAGTAGCTAAATAAAATAATCATTTCTGTGCAGATGAGGTTGATTATCTTCACGGATGACTTTGTTTTATGATTCACATTAAACATATGCACAGGTATGGAAATGACCTTAGTACATGCTACTGAAGAAGGCAATATATCATGATCATCATCTGCAGTCCACAGGGAGGATTTACTCCTACCATCAGCCAGTCTGTGTGTACTGTATTTAATACTACAATGTACAGTGGAATGTGCTGTTGACAGTAACAAGTGAGATCACTCATCCTACACCACAAGCATTACTTGAGTGTAAAATATATTTTTTTTTGCTGGAAAGTGTCTTGATATTTCTATCACAACTCATTATGAGTATCGTAAATTATGCAGTTTTCAGGAGCTGAGGCAATAACTCTCTCTCCAATGATTGAGATGCTGTAATAGAACACAAATTTCACTTTGGGTTTATGCTATATATTCAAATGTTGCTTGGAGTTACAAACAGGCATCATCAAAAAGTTGTTACAATTTTCTGGCTGTTGATAGAAATTAATTCCCTTTGATCATTCAAGTATGTAAGTTTTATTTTCATTGCAAGACAGGATTTACCTATTTTTATGATGATTACAGATTTTCAATTCAGTTCAAAAAGGCAGTGATGCAATGATTGAGGGGTATACAATTGCCATACATTGCAATATAACATCTGTAAAGTAATCTTTAAAATGATTTTTTTGAAAGAGATCAGAGCACAGTTTTTTTGGCTATCTTTCACAAATCTTAAAAACTGGCTGGGGTGTTTCATGTTGACTGAAAAGAAGGAAGATGATCAAAAACCCATCATGGACCTTTGTTATTTTTCCTATTGAAAAGACATAAATATGGTGTTCATTGTTGGTGCCTATCTGTACATTTTCACACTTTGTTGATGTTGGGAATCTTCAAAATTTCACTGTAAACAAACCCAGTTAACACTGGACAATAGAGTTTATGATCAGTCTGTGGAGGAAGGGTGTTTATTGGATGACCACAGGGCAACATTAAGGAGCATAAAGACGTGACTGACCTCTTCAATTTTCAATAATGACTTTGCGACAGGTTGAAGTTTTTGGCTTTGACACTTTTCTGGGGTAATATCACCTTTCCTTTAGTCTAGGTGCTTGTGTTTGAAGCAGTACCCAATTATCTGAAGGGCTTTTCTTAACCCTTGAATTTTTTTTAAATGTAGTCGTGCCAGAAATTAAAGTCCTCAGTCATAATAAAAGACTGAAAATGAAATGAAGAGAAAAAGGGTTTTGTATTGAATAAGTGAAAATCTCTTTTATTAATAACTTGTTGCAGCTTTGTAGATGGATATTTAATTGCAATTTGGGTAATTCATTCAATTTAACAGATCATATGTCTGCCAAATGCTCAGCTGAATGGGTAGCTGGCACCCTTATGCAGTACACCTTCCATTGTACATTGCAGACTTTGGCAATTAGCATATGGCTGTAAATTTTGTTAAAGTGGTTCTTTTATATAGCAATAATTACAGTGTATACCTTTCTTTGGAAGTGAAACTGAATACAAACAGTCTGCAGAACAGTTATTCAGCAGACACATTATAATGTGTACCTCAAGCATATTCTTTGTACATTATGCATAAAATGGGTTAATTCTGTTTATATTCCATATTGCAATCTTAAATTCTCTCCTTTAGTTTTGCAGACCCTCATCTGGTTAGCCTACCTGTTCCTTACACCAACTGTAAAGGATGTTGGGACTTTTTCCTGCCGCCTGCTAGTCTGACAGTACAGAAGACCTAAGACTCCCAGATGCCTGTGTGTATCTCAGCCATTACAATGAAGGGATTTCCCCAAAATGTCAGACATAGACTGATAAAATTACACTGATAAAACTCAATAAACTAATCTGCTATCATGTTTTATGATAAGAAAGAAGCTGTAAGGAAATATATCACTTTTAATTTAAAACAGATGATTTGTTACTACATGTATTGGCAAACAGATATTGTTAAATGGAAGAGACACTGACATGATATCTTGAAAAGACCAAATCTGGAAGCTGCATTAAAGTGCTTGTACACAAATTTTTCAAAAGAAATGTTTTAAATTCACAATTTTTATTTCAAACAATGCCTAGCATCTAACAATTGTGTAATATCAATTCACATATATTCATCCATCATCGAGTGAGTGTTAAAACCCTGAATTGTATATATATGTACAGAATTTCTTTTCTTCAAATGATGCACAATTATTTTTCATGATGCATGTTGTCAGGTCAATATCTGAGACAGTGAGAGATCCTTGAACATGCACATCATCATATCAATACTTCTTATTCTGGTCTAGTCGTACACAAATTCTCCAGTACGAAATTCAAATCGACAAAGATCAAAACTTTGCTTCAGCAAAAACATTACCTAAACTATAAGCCATTCTTTGAAATTTTATCATAAAAGAATATTAATTTAGAAAGCTGCGGGCTGTGTTTGAAAATTTCAATAGACACCTTACAGATCTGATTATGAAAGTTAATATGAACCTCAACAAAGGATGTCCAATATGGACCAACAGTTTACAGCAGGGGATTCCATAAACCTGTGATTATCTCTTACATAACCACGCAAAATCACAAGGATTCCATGGACTTTATGTGTGAATTATAAAAGGTATCAATTTCCCCCTTCATAATGAGAGATATATCTCTTATAATAACACTCTTCTCGTACCATTCCCTTTCTGCAGGTAGATATTTTAGATGGTTACTTCAGAGATGAAATTGATCAAAGATTTACAGCAAAACCATAAAACGGTTCTGTTTCCTCATCAAACCAGTGATTTTTATATGTGTCACCAGGAGATATTAACCACCTGACCCCATCCAGCTTTGCTTAGTGATTAACCTGTTGAGTGCATGTGTCAAATTTTTGCATGTATAATAGAGCAAATACTACAATATACCAAGGAACCTATTACTTTTGTAATATTATACAACATTTGATATTGATTCAACTTTTTAATAAACTTACATAGGGATTTCCATGTACATTGCAGATATACAGCATACCATAATCTGTGTCTAGATCTGGCCTGGCTAAAAAATACTTTTTAAAGTACAACGGTAGTTGTAAATAATTTTTATACCTTTTTCTTCATTTATACAAAAAAAATTTATAGTATAGTCACTGTCGAAATTTTGTGTATCATCCATTTAATAGAAGTAAATTGCATTTTCGAAGATACATGAGGGCTTCCTGACAGGTGCTTCCTGACAGGTATGTCAGCGTCAAGTGTTGCGATTCAAAGTTTCAAATTCTTACATTTACATTCCATTCTCATTTCTGTTGGAATTCTTGGCCGCTAAAATAGATGTTATATATTGTAATATATTTATCAAGATTCATACGCGCATTGTTCACAACTGCACCACATTCACGGGGAAATGGCTATCAAAGGTAAAAAAAAATATAATGCATTGCAAGACAAAGGAAAATGAAAAAAAAGTCATGGTCATTGTATTGTAAGAGCTGGTATGGTCTGTATCAGAAACGAGTTTCTTGACATCTGACATTTTCCTCTGATATGTATAGCTGGTATCTATGTATATACTTCTGCTGAAGTGATGCAGGTTTTCCCAGACAAGACTGACACTGGATGCTGTGGAAAAATGTGGATATTCAAACATTTTCTCTTTCTCTAATCTTTGTAACATGTTTATCTTGCTTTCCTAAAGAATGACCAGACATGATATATGTTAATTGGAAGACAGCTTCAATAGATTGCTCAATCGTTTTTTTATCCATCAGAATTCAGATATGGAAAAGAAAAGAGCATCGATAACCTTGCTTCACATTTGGCCACATTTTGCATTATTTTGAAAGATGAAAAAAATGTACAAAATATGCTAAGACCAGGATTTGCAGAAAGTCAAAGACAATTGCCCCTAATGAAAAAAGCCTGACTCTAGCACAATGGATAATATCTTCCCCATGGGACCATTCCTAGAAATAATGCCATTTCTCAGAGTTTTTTATAGGTAATTCAGAGTGGTCAATTTCTCTCTGCTCGATTTGGCTTATAAAAGGGTACTTTTTGCTGTAAATTGATCACATGATTAGAAACCAAAGCAATATTTTGAATGCATGTTGTTTTATATAGTGTTAAATATGGAAAATGCAGGTCATGATTAGTGGCCACCACCTAGAAATGACAGATTTGTAAAGTAGCTCTTGCAATTCCAATCTGCTGAATATTCTCTAAATATCCAATTAGCACGCATAATTGCATATTTGATTTCATTTTCCTTCGAATAATAACAAGCCGAGTTGTTGATTGAAAATGGAAGAAGTGCTTTCGGATTTACTATCAGTTCTTAATTCTTTAGATTGGCAGTCTAAAGTCCTTTGCTAATTTCATGTTTGGCCATTTTTTGCTCTTAATAAAATACAGAAAACTAAAGTTATTGAAATTGGACGCAAACATCTGAGTCACTCAAAATTTCTATCAAGAAAATTAGAAATTAACGAAAATAAGAAAGAACATTAATTGAAAAGTCATGTTCATTCTCTACTTCAAATCATTTGTCTTCTTTGTTAAATTGTTCATTAGTAAATGACGAGTTTAAGAAAAATGACCTTCTGTGGCAGATGAAGATGCTTCCTTGTATGAAAATCACGTGATTATAATTATTAAAAATGTGGAAAGAAAAAACTTTCGTCTTTAGAGTCTTGGACTTTAAAATATTGCATCAACATGAAGTATTCAAACTTGCAAAGCTTAACATCACATTTCTTTTCATTACTGGTTACACTCCAATTTATCAATATTTAATATAAAACCTAATTTTTTAATATTATTAGGAAATGAATGTTATTGAAATTTACAATGCTGGCATAAAACCAAACTCTCGCCTCACAATGAACAATTACAACATGAGAACGGGGGTTTTCCATTACACATTGCCTCCCTTGAAGACATTAATCATAAATTTGAGATGTTGCAACACACAGCTAGCTGGAAGTGCCGGGCAGTAAGTGTACTGCAGGATTCATCCTCCTTAATACCTCAGATTGAACATGATCTTAATGGAACACAGTGCTAATTGCATGAAAACAAAATTATGGGAAAATTATACCCCGTTGTGAAAAAAGAAGGATTCCAGGAATGGAATTTGATTACATTTGTAATACCTTGACATTTATACCATAATTCTCACATTTAAAAAACTTATAAATTGAATTAAAATCTGTGAAAAAGACTTGAGACTTGAAAATTTTATAATTAGTTTTTTTCTAGCTAATAATTATATTGAATTACAACAGTACAAGAGTTTGCAGTTGTCAAGACAAAACATTTTGGTGTTTGAAGCAGATTATAAATTGTGAAACATTGTATATCCATTAATATTTAATAAAGTTGCCTGCATGGTTTTGAAGAGGGTGCTGGTTGCAATAATGATAAATCTATACTCAAATGTTACTTTCACAGAATGCTGGTATGAAATAGTCTTTACATTGATAATTCATAACATCGAAATATATATACATTGTAAGACATCTTATGGAATAGTTTGGTTGAGGTATAAGTGAGGAGGTGTTCAGGGCCAAAGATATACTATTAAAGATTTGTCTAAACTGACACCAATATTATTTTAAGAAAAGTTGAGTTTTTTTGGCAGCATGTAGTATCCTTCAGAGATTACATAAGTAAATGACCTGGCCACCAGCTAGTTAGTCTTGTTTTTAACCACAATTCATCACTTTTAAAGTACGAGAGATAGCAACCTTACATCTTATCATATGGCACTTGGATTACCTTCCACAACCAATCAGGGAGAAGATAAGAGGCAAATTGCTACATGCCAAAATGCACAGTTTTAACACCATTTTCTCTGGCACTACATGCATGCTCTTTCATTATACTCTCATAGTTCATTAAAGGAACTTAAAGTAATTCCACCCTTGTGTGATGTCATAGGTTTTTGCAAAATCTTTATTTCATCAAAATTTGTGCATGATAGAAATATATCTTTAGGAGGATAAGTTATTCACTGGGTATTATAAAAAATGTGGTAAACAAATGCAATTTGATATGAAAAGGTGTATATTTTCTACAAATAATCAATTATCTATATTACAAAAATGTTGTCAAGGGCAATAACTCCTATGCTGGTATTTCTTTAGACAATGATTTCTTTGATATCATATACATTTATAAAGCAGCAGTTTTTGAAACTGTAAAAATTAAAATTTTGTCATTTTAACCAGTTTTTATCATTTTTAGCATGCTATTTAATGAAAATGTGTGATTTTCTTAAAGTAATTCCACCCTTCTGTGATGTCATCAGATTTTGCAAAATCAATGATTTATTTACATTTATGCGTGATAGGAACATAAATTTTGTTGGAGTCCTTTCCGATAATTATTGTAAAAAATCTTGTTAAAATTAAACTATTTTAAAAGTCCAAGTTATAGATGAATAATCAACGATACGTTTTAAATTATTGAATCCAAGGGCAATAACTCTGTTTCTATTGATTTCTTTATCAAGTATATTATGTGATAGATTTCCTTTATTTTTACAGACATTTTGTATATTTTTGTGAAGATACAGCTTCATGAAATTGTTATGAATGCTACTATATCGTCATAACCAGTTTGTATGAAATTTTGATAATGCTGTTTAAGGAAAATTGCAATTTTCTGACGGTGATATATGATTCTGTTTATGTACGGCTCTTATCTTAAAAAGTGTGATGACATATGTATTTTATTTGATAATTTGTTAGTTTTAACTCTAATGAATGGAAATAAATACATGTTTCAAACTTGTATCAGATAAAACTGCGAGTATGGAGTTACCTTAAGTTGATATAAAACTTTTGTTTTTGTATGTCTGACATCTTTAAAAATTTTAATTAACCTATATTAAGTGGAAATCAATACAACTTTTATACTTAAATGAACCATTAATTTTGATAAGTCCCATGAGGGTCACGTGGAGCTACCTTTAATTAACAAGTTAATATTGACTCCTCTTAAGTTGATCACAATAAAATAAATTTCTCAATCTGCAATACATTACAATACTACACATATTTTACCAATTACATCTACATCCATTGTAATATCTAGGAATGATACTAGTTAGAACAATACAAGTTGTAGCATTTACACATAATTTCAAGTTTTATGTAAAACAATTTCTGAGGATGGTTGTAAGCACTTGGTGACAAATCAAATATTCATTATAGAGATGAAGCAAATCATGAATGTTTGATAGGAGTGTACTTTTTGAAAATATACATTTGACTTTATACATCTCCATCACAGAAAGAGTTTAAACCTGAGTGATGCTCAATTTGCCTTCATTATCTTTCTCCTTATATCAGTCAGTGAGTACATTTAAGGGGAATTTATTCAAAGCCATTGATTCCTGTATGCTTTCCCTTGATAAGATCCAATTAAAGTGGTTCATCAAAAAGGTCTTGAAAATTTAGGTAAAACTGCCAATATATCTTGATTAAGAGATCATTGAATACAACATTTTCACTTGGCCATCCCAATTGGTATGCATGATCTGAAAAAGCAGTTAATTGTGTGAAAGTAGAATTTACATGGATTAAACATCAATTCTGCTTTTCTTGACATTATCATTCAACATTTTTTGCAGTGCAACTTTCAAGCATAAATCTCTCTTGATGTATTAGATTTTGCAGTTTTGCTATATATTGAATAAAGAAGTAAAATTTGGCCATTTGGAAGCATGTGGGGTGAAGTAACTGTTCAGTGCAATTTCTTTCCATTCAACGAAACCCCATTCAATTTAGTATCTACCGATCAACATCCCTCTTCACTGTTTAATTACCTTTTAAACATCACAAGTTTTAAAAAAAAAAATTCAACCCCTGGGGACAAACACAGACAATACCCCATGCATGCCATCTTCCCTATGGAAAGGTAATCTCATTTGACTATATATGAGACAACCAAAGTGAGGTCTGGTTTCATTTACCTATGCTCTATAGTTACAAATTAAAGTCTTCTTTCATGCTGGTTGGAGATTAATGAGATGGATTATATTGAGCAGGTGTCTGTTTTACAAAATACACATTGGTCACAAGGGTATCAGGGTGCTGCACCAATGTGGCGTTTCATCATTGCAGGAATCCTGTCCACACAAAGGCATTGAACTAGTCAAAGACAATTGAAAAGAAGAAAAAAACTATTGATATTTTTAAATTGAGAATGAATATACCATGGGTAGCCTAGATGGCAGAGATTTTTTTTTCATCATAATTCACTTGTAAATGTCTATGCATATATATGTCAATTATGGTCAGAGAGAACTTTTTTTAACATTGGATGAGCTGATCTGAATTTAAACAACTCCTTTGGTGTATTGAACTCACTGCTGCTCATCGAGTTTTCTAATTATCGGACATGAGGAGTGAAGTTTTCCCTTTATGTTTGATCATGGCCACACACTGTTTTCATCAACATGCTATAAATGGTTTTTTCGTTTCAAACATGTCCAGTGATTTCTGTAGCTTTCGTGCTGAATGCTGCCCAGCGAGGTGTGAAGCACTGATGGCAGCCATTTGATTTGCAGTGTCAGAGAAGCTTAAAAGGACAATGAGTGGACAGTTGGGGTCAAAGTCGGACTTGTCAAGAGAGACAACTTCTCTGGTGCTCCTTCACTATGAGAAATTAAAAAAAATTAGCACATTCTGTGATTGCTTGGCCAGATAAACTAATAATGGCCAAATTAGAAGACACACTTGAAATAAACTAACTGTCCTAAGCTGTGTTAATCTTGGCCAGAGCCTTACTATTGACTATAGTGGATGAATTTCTGATGGTGATTTTAAGACGCCTAGTTCTTGTACAATGTCTCAGTGTGACAGATTGAAGGCTTTGTATGGAACATGACTAGAATATTGAAAATAAAAAAAAGTTGAGAATTCCTTTTATCTTTGAAATTCTCATAGTGAAACCTTTCAAAACTGTAACGTAAGAGCCTACTCAGCCCACCAGATTTGCAACACAGGGTCCATTACAAAAAATTTTGATCTTGAAAATCCAAAGAGAGCCTCGTGTGGTTATATTGAACAATCTAATTGCATCTTGGCAATATATGACACAAGTCTACTTGAATTTCAGAAGAAACGCAGTACCAGTGCAACCTTAAGGTTTGTATGAGAAACTCCAGAGGCAGACAAAAACTCCTGTCTGTAAAGTGTTATGTAAAGCTTATAGCTTCATCAGATTTCTACACAAAAAGCTTGATTAACTGCAGATGATCTGATCACAGAAATTTAGCTTCTGAAGTAAATTTCATCAATTTTTTAATTAACCCTCATGGAGCCTCTCTTGGAAAAAAAAAAGTCCAATCCATTAAAGTGATCATGCACTTGCAGGCATCATGGCAGGGTCTTGTAAACACCTTAGAAAAGCTATATGTCACAGTTCAGCACCTAAACCCTGAGAAAAATATGCCAAAATATTGAGCGTTCGTCAGGTGGATCTAATACCTGTGTATCAAGCCACTATCTAATGTAAGAGGAAACTCAACACCTTTTTGCCCCACAAATGATTTGGGTTTGAAAAGTTTCAAAACACTTATCTTTCTATGCTATCATTTTAAGCCATGCAAAAATTGCAAGGTCCGGTACCTCCTTTCCACTGGATTTGATCATATTGGGTTTTTGAATGAAACAATGTAATGATGGATGGCCCCTAGCAATGGGTGTACCACAGGACAGGGTGTTGTGGGTGGTATGATGCTTTTTATGAAAGGTATTAACATTTTACATCCGTTTAGAAAGAAATTAAGTTCACATCTCAGTTTCTCCTTGGTTAGTTAATGCTAGCTCAAAAAATGAGCAGTTTGGTTTGATTCATATTTTTCTTGATGGATTTTGAACCAAATTTTTGTCACTTGGATGGACAACTTCAATTTTTCTATATTCCAAGCATGTATAAATCATAGAATTACAAAGAAAATGGGAGTTTCATTTCACTACAAAGGGGTGGGAGAGAGTTTAAAATAGGGTTTATGTTTAATAGAATTTCTTGATTAAAGCTGACCAGAGAAAACATCTACCCACACACATTTAAAATGCACTTTTTGTTCCTGTGAATGGTGTTACACCCACCCCTTTATAAAATGTTTAACTTGAAATTGGCATCATTGTTGAAAAACATGTCATAAAATATTTAAACTTCATTTCATTAATCAAACTTGCTAATACCATTTTATTTCAAAGTGAATAATTCGGGCCATGATTCTTGGCATATTTGCCGAGTCTAAGAAACTGAAATTAAAACCATGATGTTCCTATTAAACTTCTAGGTGCACACTAAGAGAAGGTATATGTATAAGATATAGGAAACCTCTCCCGTAATTTGATTTGCCCTGACATTTTAAACATGTACAATGTAACAGCATCAGAATTTTAAAATATCACCTCATTGAATTCAATTACCTAAAACAAAGTCCTTTAAATTTTACTGTTTTATATTGATTGTACTTCAAAAATACCTTATCCACAATTTTTGTTTTCGATGACACACTTTAATCTGTGAAGAGCATGCACATCTAATCCTAGAGACCATGAAGTTAAAAATTCTTTTTAAGAGGATATGGTTCTTCAAAAGTAAAAAACATGCACAAGAATATGTTTTCCCTTTTTTCATGTGATACTATGAGTGTACTTGTGTGGTCATTTAAATATTTGCCTCTCTCAAGATCTTCTTTGGCTCACAAAAGTACAAGCTTCATGACACCTCTACAAGGGTAACATTATACTATTTATCTCTCAATTCATTATCATACTCCTTACACAAACAAAATAATAAGCTATTTGAAATTCTAATAATTTCCCAAAAGTTTGATATTAAGATTAACTAACGAAGTGTTGTCCTTTGAAAATTGTTTGATGATCACCTTTAAAATTCATATCATTCAATTACATGTCTTTGACTAAATCGATACTCGCCCCAAAAGTATTTATCTACCTCTACAAAACTGTCACTTAATCATCGGTTCTTTTCCTGAATAAACATTTCTAAAACTCTATCCAATCTTTTCTGCCCTTAATCCTAATTTACATTTGCATTTTTTGAAATGGAGTTTTACAGAAGACCACTAAAATGTTGTCCCAGGTAGAAAAGACACGGCATGCAAACAGATGAATTTATCACGGGAAGCTAGGGCACTCTCTCAGTCTGGAGGGTGTCCCCTCACTGTTGTTTGCTCCAGGTAGAAAAAAAGAATTGACGATTTGTCAAATTCTGGCGACAGCTTTGCCGAGTTACAAGTGCTTGGATGACAGAGACTCTCATAGGGATACTTATACCCCGTTATTGACGACTTTGAACTTATATGGGTCCTCTGAGGAACATTTAAATAGTTGACAAAGTTTCCATGTAACTTGACGGAAATCACAGCACCCAGCCCTCTCTCCCTCCAGAATTGCCCTCCAGTGTTATCTCTCGAGAGCTTGCTGTGATAATATTCAAGATTATGCAGAATAAACCTAAAACTGCAACCATGCCTTTCATAAACAAAGGATAAATTTCACCAAAAAAGGGGGGAAATAAATTTCATTAATGGGGATTGATAACAAAATTTGCACTGAAAATTTCTCTTTTTATCTATAAGACAAAAGAAAACAATTTTCAATTAGTCTATAAACTATGTTCAGCTTATGGTCATTAATCTAAATTTTTAATTAGTTTCATACATGAAAAATGAAACTGTCTTTTTTATTATCACACCAAGGGCATTTTCATTGGTCTTTTATTTCAAAACTTAATTCAAAAACTAAAAATGCAAACATTCCCTTTTTCATAACCAAGTTTACTACCACAGCCATCTCAAACCTGACAAAAAACATTATTCATAGGGTTGATATCTCACAATTAACACTATGAAATTTTCCTTATGTCATTGTTTAAGGTAAAATAAAATATGAATAATTGTTCATGTTACACACAAAAAACTTGTTACACAGGAAACACAGTAATTTTTTTCTTTCTCTCTTTGTTGTAAATGGTTGAAAATGCTTGGATTTTTCTTGAGATCAAAGACAGCATAATTCCTACTCATCCTAGAGGTGAAACATTTGAACAGTGGAGACCGTTCTACCTTATCTGTAAAGACATTGGATACGAAATTGTAATTAATGAAACATTGAACAATAGAGAGTCTAAAGGAAAAAAATCTCTGCTCAACTCTGCTGGAGATTTGACACAAAAATCACAGGTGACACAAACGCAGCCCAAGAAAATAGCTGAAAATCTTTGGTCTCTGAGAGTCTTTCTGAAATGAATGGGGTTATTTTAGGTGAATGCCGATTCCCTGGGTGTGAATCACAGAGAGCTTAAAGATAAATCAGATCCAACACATTTTTATGAACCTTAGGAAAGTAAATATTCTTTGTTTTGTGCAGATTTAATAGAAATTCTTCACAGTATTTATATTGTGAATCAAAGATACATTGAAGGCGATCTTAAGAATTGGATCTGATTTATCTGTCCACGAGTATGGTCAGTAACAGAAATGCTTCCATTGTGGCAATAATACCTGATAGCACATTTTCAATCAACTGAAATGATACCAAGGAACTCTTCCATTATAGTAATGATGTGCATTTTGAGAAGCCTGAGTATAAAACCTGGCAAACTCTTCTGTATGTATTTAATTTT
Source organism: Ostrea edulis (assembly GCF_947568905.1). Taxonomy (NCBI): domain Eukaryota; kingdom Metazoa; phylum Mollusca; class Bivalvia; order Ostreida; family Ostreidae; genus Ostrea; species Ostrea edulis. The sequence continues at coordinate 60,191,590 of NC_079169.1, read as the reverse complement.
AAAAAGATTGATTTTTAATCAATGGAAGAACAGAAAGAGAGAGAGAGAGAGACAAAGGAGAAAGAGGATGTACTAATGTATTAGAATATGTACTAGGTGGGGGCTCAATCTGTTATGGGCTGGGCAGTAAATTATGCATGGGATGAGGAGTGCCCTAGAAGCTGCAAATTGACATTCACATGCTATCTGCCTCTTATCGTGCTCCTTTCAATAAGTTTATCTAACTAGTTTGTGATGTATGCTTTCAAGGCAATGAATATGAATTGAATATGTCCAATCTGAAGCTGATCAAATATTATATTTACCTATAATCATAGATGTCTTCAAAAGAAATGAAGTTTTTTTTGAGCTGAGATAGGAATTTAATTTTCTTTATCTCAGTCAACCAGCATTTATCGTCTGGGTAATGGTTGAACAGGGTGGGAGATCCTTGGGTCGCATACTTTCAGTCAATAAACAATTTCATTGGATTGTAAAGTTTCTGATTTTATTCGCATATATCATGGGTAACTTGGAGCATGATTAAAGGCGGAAAATATTTATGTGTTAATATTCTACCCACAAACTGTCAATTTTTCCACGGGATTCATCTATCACAACGGGGATTTAGTCAGATAAAAACGAAAATCCCCTTCCCCTTAAAAACTTCATTACCTTGCCTATGAATAAGGCCAAAATAAAAATATTGTTTGTTTCCCCTCGCCCGACCGAGTCTGAAAATTCACACCGACCCATAAGTTTTTATTACGCCATTCTGGTGAAGTTTTTTTTTTTAATTTTAAGAAAATTTCAAGGTCGTTTCTGGTGCAGATCAGTATTTTATAATGACAAAAATTTTCTATATCTTCTTTGGTTTCGATCCAAAATTAAAAAATAATAATACGAATACAGGAGGTGTTTTGGTCCGAAATCTAGAAATTTCGCCGCCTCCAGCTGGAGGCGGCATTCTCTGGCTGATTTCAAATACTTACAAGCCGAATTCAATTTTAAGCTCATAACTAATAAATAAAACGATTCTTCTTGTACTTACTATTATCGATTTTATGGGTTCTTTCATCACATAAACAGTCTCTTGAAAACATTTTATCAAACTGTCGAGCTTTGTTTTGAGTCACGAGACTCGTTTGCTCAAATGGCAGTGAAAATTCGGTTGACTACAACTGTTGGTTTCTGTTTAATATCGAATTTTGGATTGATATTTTCTTTTAATCGATATTAATAAGTACAAGAATCATGATTGTTTTATTGATTAGTTACAAGTGAGTTTAACATTGAATTCGGCTCGCAATTCGGACTAGTGATCTGCAAGATCGAGATGGAGAAATGTTGTCTATACGAGGAGCGAGGAAACAAGAGAATTCGGGGCATCCAGTGTGCAAGTTGTGTTCTTCAGTAGGGGAAAGTGCTGATATTTCGGACGGATGCGATATTTTTGACAGTCAATCAGAAGCATTCTCAATTTAACTTATTTCTGAACTAATGCTATATTTACAAACTGGAAAACACCTAATTATATGCACATGTGTAACTCAGCTCTGATTGGTTGATGTCAGCATCCATTTTGTTTGATCGGCAAAATCAAGTCCCGTTGAAACGTTTTCTGGTAAACTAGATCTACCGATATCATTTAAAAATATAATCAAAATCACTATCATATACAAATTAAGATAATGTGCAAAAAACAAAAGAATAAAATGTCAGTGAACCATAAATAAAAGACAGCAACCGAGTTTACCAATTTTATAACACCATGTGTCCAAAACTAACACCATTGTCCATAGTTGCAACATTCTCCCTAACTTTATTTAAGTGTTAGTATGTGGCATAAATAGCAGAGAAAATTCTGATGAAACCCAATGTTCGTCGAATCAACCAATATGTATACATGTAGTCCAATGCCTAAGTTTAGTGGTTAGATAATGAGCATTTCCAAAATACATGAAGTACTGTCCGAAATATCGACACCTTCCCTAATTGCAAAACGTGGCAATCAAAGCAGAATTTACGCGAGAACTGACTATACGAGTTTGATGAGGAAACATGGATGATGTGATTCACGACGTTTGGTATCGGGCATTGTTAATGGTTATGGGAATTTCATAATAAATAAAATTCTGCTAGCTAAAAAAAAAAAACTTTTTACCTACCTACCGACCTTCCTCTGAAATTTAGGGTCGGGAGAGGGGAAACAAACATATTTTTAAATGTGGCCTAAGAACACAGAATAAAGACTCAGTGACTAGGAATTCACTACAGGAAAAAAGACACATGGGCAAGAATAAATAAATGTAAGTGCAAGGCATGCAGCTATTTCAATTTTCTGTTCGTATTGCAATTTAGGATTACGATATAGAACAAAGAACTGGGGGAAAGTTATTCAATTTCTAAACAAATCTCAGACAACCTATGATTAATTGGTTATTTTTGTTCCTCTAGAATTTAATTTGAGAAAAGTTATAGCTCCTTAGTCATTCATCATTCACCAAACTGAGGTGTCTTTCTACAACTGTATATAATTACAGTAGAACTTGGTAATATAATCAAGCATATTATAGTTAACACATTACTTATCTATTAAGAAATGAATTTCATTTATGTGTATACATGAGGGTGGTATGAACTACCACACTTCACACTCATCACTTTATGGAAAGTATGCCAGCATGAAGCGTTGCAGTTCATACCCTCATAACGTGCTTCATGAAGTATGCTGGAGTGGAGACTGGCGCATTTCATACCTTCATGTATTTCATTTTCTACTTTCTTTTCTGTTGAAATTCCCAGCCGTTTAAATATTATACATACTATTATCATCAAGATTCATATGCATATTGTTCACCATTGCATCACATTCATAAGGAAATGGCTATTATTATTAGTACGATCATTGCAAAAACATTGAGATATGTAAATATAATGAAATGGAATCTAGTATAGAGGATTTCTAATATGATGCAATTTTTATTGTTCTTTGGAATATTTCAAATTTACAGGATACATTATTGCTACCATATATTTCAACATTATGAGAATTGGTGAAATTCGACCCACAAGAGTATACCAAGGGGAATAAATCTGTCTGAATTCATAATTATATACAGAAAAAAAAATTTCTTCTGTGTCAATTACCTTCCAAATACAGGTACCACGTTGAAACATTACAAAAACTGATCAAGATTGGAATGTTGGTGCTTAAGAATGCTTATGTTTAGCAATTATATCTATCATGTCCAGTGCTACAAACTAAAAGAAAAACACCAGATAAGAGAATATATCTCCATTATCTGTCAGGGGAAACCAAACACAAGTCTACTTATGTCCCCATCAATGCTCTCTAGACACACGAGCCTGCCCTCTGGTCTTAAAAGGAAAAAAATCACAATCCTACAAAATGAAAATTTCGAGATAGAACTGCTTCACATATAGAGTTGAAATCATAAGGATTGCATGTGTTGAATGTTTGTAGTATTTTCCATACTAAAGTGATATGGGATGTGTTGTTTGTCTATCAAGTTTAGGCAAAATCCATTAGGATCTGAGATGTAAACTGACCAGATCATGTTTGGGATAAACCTCTGGTTTTCATTATGAAGTCCTTTATATGGAAAAGAAAAACAGGTCTGCAGTAACACCTATATTGATCAAGGAGCTGCATGATTACTCTTAAACTCAGCCATTATTGCTACATTAATCACAGAATGATTCTAGATCTTCCATCTATCTATGCACCTATCCCTAGTAATGCAGAGCTCCAGTCATCTGTATTGTCAGGGTACATGAAAGGACTGCTGAAATAATCTTCCAAAGAATGTCTTCCTAACACCCACTGTGTCAACAACCATCAGAGTTGAGAAATTGTCAAATAATGGAACCTTAATGCATGTTGTACATTTGCAGACATCAAACAATTGGTAGACATTTATAAATTGTGTAAATCGCACCATTTATAGGCCAGCAGTTATGGGGCCATGATTGAATGCTCAAGCTACACAAATTCCTATCTTGAGATGGAACTGTGCGAGGCTTTGCAAGTTTTTTCACCTGCAATCACTCCCTCCAAAATCTTTCATGCACAGAAATTGTGGTATACTTGTCTGTAATTCAGAAAGGTATTAAACTACTGTGTTATTTGGCTTGGCTCGTATTTCCTTCTCCTCAGAGCCCAGGGCTATAAAAGAGAAGGAAATCTCGGAGTCACCTGCTTGACTGAAGGTTAATATCAGCCATTAGAGGTAATATAAACAGGAATGCCTGTTCTGATGCTGTTGAATAGATGTCTGAAGTTTCACCTGATCATTTCAATACAAAAAAGACTTTCCACCACTGTTTATGCACTTGAGAATAATCAGTGAAATTCATGATAATCATTCGCAATGTTAGACAGTTCATTGTTGTTACTTTTAATAAACCTCAACCATGGCTGTACTCTTGCTTTTGTATAACCCATGACTGAAATGTATTCACAATTTTTTACATCTAGAATTCACACGTCGAAATAAATTGCAAGATTTATCGAGTGCTCGAAAAAATTAAATATTTATTCTTGTATGCTGTCTCTGTTTTCCCCAATTAATTTTCTGAGCATATGTTACATAGTAAATTCCATGCTTTATCGACATTAAATTCAAGAGATGATCAATTGTCCTGTTCAGATCCTTTAATTAAAAAACGGATGGAATTCATAAAACAGCAATCATCTGAGGAAAATTATAATCAAAGGGAAATAACTCTTCCTATCGTCTGCTGAATATCACACTATAAATTGACACATTGTCAGTGTTTCCTCTTTCAAAATGTAATGCAGTCATTCTCTGCTAACTTTATAGAACATTTTTCATCAAACATTTCTTAAGCATATGTTTAATTTTTTTATAAATTTACTTCTACTTTAAAATAGTGAATTTGGCATTAAATTTTAAAATTTAAAACAATGAAGGATAATTTATAAATGAATCTGAAAGTTTGATTTAAAAATATTTTGCCATAATGCTAACATCAATATTTCACCAATGAAATTTATCATATTAATATATGTAGTACACTTTCATATTATTTCATATAGCTAGTTTTAAGTAATGACTTTGTTTAAAACATAAATATGTAAGAGTTATTGCCCTTTACACACTTCTACTGCCTTCATTCATACAGAGGAACAAAAATCTAATTACTACCTCAATATCAAACCTGAACGATGTGTGAATTAAGTGACAATTCATAAAATTAAAAAATGCCTGAGATTTTCTTTTCCCTCATCCATCCATCTTCTATCTAGACAGCTAGTAGTAAAATATATAATTAAGAGTAGTGCCCAGATGACAGGTATTCATAGACACAAACACCTAAAGTCTACCTCCCTTTGTCCACAGCAGACAATGAAAATTTGATGCGACATTTTGTGGTGTCTAGTCATTTATATGTTTTCCTCTATATAAATCGATTGTCACTCTGTCAAGACAGCAGATTGACGCAGCGATTGCCACTAGCTAATAAATCCTAACAAGTGTACTAGCTTAAAAAGGTATCGAGTGTCTAAAATTTCAATTTCAAATATGAAAAAAGTGCTAAACTGGGCTATGAAAGACAGGAGCCTATTAGCATAATAACCGTTTCAAAACCTTTGAATAATCTATGAATAATTATGTAAATCGTATATTCATACTCCATATCAGTTTTACATTATTAACAATAATATTCCCATTAATTATAGGACAATCACAGACCAATGTCAAATATGGCATTTTTACAAAATGTGTACAAAACATCTACAAAACTTATCTTTAATCACCGACACTTACTAGGTGCATCTCCGTGTTAGAAGTGATAAGGTTTCTGTGTAAGACCGTGAAAAGGACAAACTATATTCAAAAGAGTTCATCATAATCATGCAGACCTATCGTCTGAATGTGACCCGAAATCGTCCAACTCAGGTGACAAGAAATTGATAAAGATAGAAATATTTCTTATTTTCTGTACGTGTAATTGACAAATCACGTGCAGATTCAGAATATCCGGCATAAAATGGGATGAATTTGACATTTTAATATTTCTGACAAATGTATGATTAACAACAAATGGACATGGATTTCTCAATCAGAAATTTCAATTAAAGCAAGTCCAAGTCATTTAATGGAGTGAAAAGAAGATAATTTTACAATATGGCAGTCATACAAGCATGTCGTACCCTTCATTGACTTTTAAGTGGATCATCAAAATAAGGAAAAACTCCCAAGTTGGTAAAACTTTTCTTAAAAATAAAGCACCTAGTAACCCAAATTATCCTTGGATCATTTTTTATAAAGACACCATTACTGGTCAATTTTCTCACAGCAGGGTGTTGGTTTTATTCTAATTAGATTTTTTTATTAGAAGTAAACATCACAATGAAATATTTAATACAGAAGGATTTCAGATGATGTGAACTTTTAGAGATATAAATTATTTTCTGCATTTTCCATACAGGTGTCATTCAGTGAGCTCTTTGACTAAAACTCTCTCTTTCTCTCTTTGCAATCTCAACAACTGTAAAAAAAATTTTAAATAAATATGATGGTGGTTCTCTCTCTCTCTCTCTCTCTCTCTCTCTCTCTCTCTCTCTCTCTCTCCTTGTGATTTTGTTTGTTTGGTTTATTTCTTTGGGGGAGGGTGGGGTGTTCCATACAAAACACTTTTCATTATTTATCTATTTTGAAGAAGACAAAAGTGTTCACTTCTCTGGTCTGATTTTAAAGTTGTATGGTCCGAATTTCGACAATTTTTTTTCCACCTTGTAAAACCGCTGTTAAATCATCGCAGGTACGTATTTATGAGGCTGTACGACATGTCATACATTATTTCACATGTTTGAAGCAGAATTACTTGATTTCAAGTTGGTGTTTACTAACAACTGTCACTCGGCCATTTCAAGTGACAGTCTAGTGTGCATTTCAAACTCTCAATTCATCGGTGGTTTTATCTCTGTGTAAAACTGTGTATTTTTCTTACAGTAGTACCATGCCACAAGTTTAACAGAAATAAAAATATCAAATACCTCTTAGTAATTCGTTGTTTTACGCTCTTTCAGCCTTAAAATTAGACACTTCCATGGACACTTGCATCCGAGTTAATACATCATGTTGGGATTCCCCTGATGCATGTGGGACTATTTATAGACGCCTAAGAGACAATAATTTATGCATCATCCGGAACACCTCGGGTCTTTCACTAAAAAACACTGTGTTTTCGGTGAAAGGCCAAAAGGTGTTCCGGATGATTTATGCGTACCACACTATATTACTATATTTACTTTCTAAATAATCTTCTCACTGTTTTCTTTTACATGCAAATGTTTTCAATCATGTAATTAAGGGAAAGTTAATAACTTTAAACATTAATTAATCTGCTTGAAAGTAATTATGTACAAAAATAATACATGAACATGGATCATACAGCTTTTAATACTATTTCCATTCTTTATGGAAAGAACTAATGTCCGGATGCAACTTTACATTGACATATAGATAAGGGACTGGCACAACACGAAATGTAAACAAAGGCATTTTAAATGGCCGACTGCATCAAAGTTACCTACTTTTCTGGTCATTTTGAAATTTTTGCATATTTGTTCAACGTCAGAGATGAATTAAATAATATGCAAAATTACTTCAAATATCTATATTCCATGTTCAGAATCGATTTCTGGTATTCATTTATAAATAAAGAAAAAAACACTTTTGATATTTAAAAGCTCTGTCCAGTATTTTTTGTGTTAATTCATCTATAATGAAGTTTTGATAACTTTACCCATTTTCAAGAGAAACACTGAGAAATTTGGTTGTAGCAGGCATGTTTAAACTTTTTTTGATAATTTGTGATGTTGATTCCATTTAGGAATACCCATAGTAATATTTTACAGTAAATGGGTTACATTTTCTAAATTATTATTATTATAGAAACAGAACACTATTCAGAGATCGAATCCACATAGAATTAATATGTCTCAAATTTTATTCATTATTAATTTGAATAAAAAATTATAGACAGATTGATTACAATAAAAAGAAGGTCAATAATTCAACACACCATAGAGCTGTCTGGCTAAGGAAATGGCTGTGCACGCCATATTTTGCTTTGTCATTATTTTCAATACACTCTAGGTATTGCTTTTGTTTAATGATTCTTATTTCATCTGGGTGAACATTAAGCCCTATCTGGCATTGAATAATTAATCTAATTCATTACATATGCAAAATTCAATCAGATGATGCAATTTGGGGTCACCATTTGGGGTGGGTTTTTTTTTGGGGGGGGGGGGTTGGAAGGGGTGCACCCCCTCCCCCACCTCCCAGTGAGGTGGGGTGGTGGTGGCAACATGGGAATCTACAACATTCTTAAAGTATCTCAGGGGAGGATTGAATGAGCATTACTTGTAATACAGGATGTGCCTATGATTTTTTGAGTGATGAAGTTCAATGCAGCTCCTTGTGGCTAATTGGTGTAAAAATTCTCATTGCAGCCTGAATGACTTCTGACACTAACATGCAGAACTGCTTGTACATGTGCTGGTAAGGGATTCAGATGATTGACGTAAGACAGAGTTCCGTCCTGTATGTTCAAAAGAGAATGCTTATTTTTTGTAAATGGTGCTTTCCTGTGTTTTTCTCCCCTGCAATTTCTTAAAGCTTATCAAAACACCATCAAAGAGATTCACGACAATTATAACTTAATTGTACGTGAGAGTCTATGGAAAGAATGGGATTGGTGAAATTTCACTTGAAAATTCCATTATTTTGTAACTCGAGAGAGATGTGATTATTTAGTTAGAAATTCGATAAAATAACCAGTTCTCCTAAACTGCATTTTAACATTGGTGGTTGATGGAATCAAAATGGCCCCAAGTTACCCAATCATAATGTTAGATCAGAGTCATTTTGATAATACCTAAAGGGTTTTCATGTAAGAAAATAGCTGTTAATATATATATTATTATCACGAATTACTTGTTCTTAGCATTAAATCATGAAATCAGTTTTCTGTTTGAGCAGAAACATGGTTTTTCTGGACCTCCCAGGGATTAAGCCAAATTTTTTCAATGACATTTTTCTACAGCTATCCCAAATCTCAGCAACGTGGACGGTCCATAGAGACCTTCACTTGTTTAATCCACAGCTCATGTCTGCTGGCTCCAACATAATCCACCCTTCTCACTTCTCCACTGTTCTCTGACAGTTAAGTTTAAATGTTTCCATTGTTGTATAGTTCATAAAAGTGTTTACTGTTTATTGTCATATTCCTCATATGATTATTGCTTATTAATCCACTTAGGACCATCTCAACATTAAATTTTTATTTTAGAAATCCTTAGCAAAAAATGCTAACATTATCTGGATTACAACACATTTCAAAATGAATATCAAGTGAATCTGGTAATTTTCAATAACACAAACATTTATTTCTCAAGTTAAATATAAAAAAAAAACATCTTCAATCCTTGAAAGACAGTTTTATTTTTTAACCTAAAGTAATACATTAAAAACTCATTTCGGTGTTTTTTGCAGCTTGAAATTTCACAAGAAACTACCCAATAAAATTTCATTACACTGCCTCACTTGAAATTCAAACTTGTCACTTTCTTTCATGGTTGCCATTAACTGTCAATCAAGGATTCACCCAATTCGATTTCATCTCATAAATTAAAAATCATCTGAAACATGAAATATGCACGTATATACATTGCTTTTTAAAAAGTCTTAGTGCATGCCATGGAAGAAGTTCACTTAACTTCTTCTTATCACCATTGTAAACTTGGAACCTCATTTTAAAAAGTAAACAATTTTCCTAAAACTACAAGGGAAGAATTTTAATAAGAAATAGCTTCTTATTACACATTGCATAATACACTGAAATGTGAGCAGTTATTAGGGGGCAGACAGTCCATTGAATATGAAATTGTCTGTCCTTATGTAAACTAGTACTGCTAGAAATGGTTTATATTCATTTCAAAAGTCATTTTTTTTTATCTTATCCATGATATAAAAAATAACACCCAAAAACATCATGTTCAGAAAACATGTCTTCTTTCTGGTGAATATAAGGTCTCACATTTCTCACACAAGTCTAAAACAATTGTGGAAAGATTGTTTTATAAAAGAATGAAGTAAAATTGAAATGACAAGGCATTCTCATTTTACAAACAGACATGTCACATTGTGTATAACATTTCTTTTGATGGAGTAATGCACAAACAAGACAGATGACACAAGAATGTTCAGATGTAAGGATTGGTATCCTCCAAGTGTAAACTACTGCTCTCTCTCTCTCTCTCTCTCTCTCTCTCTCTCTCTCTCTCAATGCAAACTAGTAATGTTTCTTTTACATAGAGATACATTCAGTTAATTAATTAACAAGATGATTTATAGCATTAAAACAGAAATCAAAGTTCAAAAATTTTCAAATGAAAAAAAAATACCTAAAAGAAATATATACTGAACAGCAATGATAACAAAATTACTGGATTATACACAATAAATCACTGGGCATGAATTAATTAAATCACACTTGATATACATACATTCTTCAACAAAAATATCAATCAGCACAGAGAAGAATACAGATTGACTGATTTTAATCTATTTTCAGTGTTGCAGACAAAAAGTTATTTCCCTTTAATACAGACAATACTTAGGTCATGGACTTGAATAATGACTCCTCACTAGGCAGACAGTAATTGTCTAAGATAAAATTCCACTCATTGTCTCATTTATATGTGAATACCAGCATGATATGATACCTAATAAGCAAGCAATAATGATTCAGTTTGGGGAAAAAGGAGGTCTATAATCTCGAAGTTGCACAAGAGTGTGGGCCAATTGCACAAGATATGCAAGAATATTACACAGATATCAAATTTCAGAAACAAAACAACATTTTTTTTAAAAACAACTCAAAAATACATTTACCACTCAGTTCCTTTCAACAAAATTAAAACTGTGATCTCTCATATGTAAACAATTTCTGTCTTAGTCTGAACAAAGTTTGTTGAAAACTGCTTCAATTCCCTTGCAAAATATTTTTTAATAAGCCACAACAGGCTCTTTGCTGTTCATCTTTAGGTTGAGTTCATCACCCTTCTTTATCATAATACAAATGATTTGTAAATATTTATTCTTTTTAGCCACAAGAGTCAACTGAATGAGACAAGGAGAATAGAAAGAGAGCAGACACAATGCAAAGAAAGGGGAATGCCATGCATTTGCCACAAACTGATACATCAGTGAAGTTCTATCACCCTCCTTAACACGCCTTTTCAGCCACTTCAACTCATCTCCATGCTGCTCTCAAACCATTTTCTTTATGTCAACACAAATAAATGAAGTAACCGGACTACCTAGACAAGAAATAAGATCTCATTGATTTATTTTTGCAATAAAACAATTTGTGCACCATAAAAATGATTAGTGCAGACAGTACCATATTTGCTCAGCTACACAAGTAGTCCCTTCAGTCACGAAAGGTGCTGTGAAATTCCACAGACATGGCTCCAATTTACAACTTTTCCTCCCTTCTTCACTTTATCCCAGGAACATAATTTTAAGGACAAAATCCTTATGTAAACATGCATGAAATCATTTATCTTCTGCATATAATTAATTCCAGGACTTTAAGCTCTCCCCTAATATATCAATGCTTTGTTAGCACTTTTAAACTAGAACTAGAGTTTCTCTTAAATATGATAGGTATGCTTCTTTGAAACACATGCACATCAACAATATTGGTTTCTGTACCTCTTCAAATATATAAGATATATGCTCAAGAGCAGTTGTCATGTAAATCTGAAATCCTCCTTACACATTCAGTGAAAGAAAGAAAAATACCCTGCATGAAACTTCAGGGAATTAATGAAAATAATATATACAATCATATATTGTGCAACTGGTGATGATAAATGACAGAGTATGTGGAGTCAACACATGGAGATCTGCATGAATCAGACACCCACAACCTTCCATTGTGAATACTGAAGCACTCTATCTGATGAAGAGTCACATTCCCGTCTACAATACATTTATATCCCCCTCTCCATTAGAACATGCCCTCTGCTGCGTAATGTTCAGGACATAGTTTTCTGTCAAATATCCGAGTCTGAAACATTTCAGTATCATAATCTTGAACTTCAGTTTAGTTATGTAGAAATGGGTAAAAATGTGCCTGCAGCTCATTGTTCTCTGGATAAATGTCCTTTTTTTCAACAAGATGTTCATACCCCAATCACAAAGAACAAACTGGAAAATGGTCTCCTTTGTGTATTTCCAGCGGTAGCATCACGTCAGGAAGTTTTCAATGCTACATCTAAATTGGCAGCTCTTAAACTTCTAAGTTTCACAGCCAATTATATAAACTGTTTCCTACTGTTATCAGATCAAACAGTTTGATACACCACTTGACAGACAGCTCCCTTTGTGGTATGTAGTAAGAACTCTACTAGACATCTCCATGGACAACAAAATTCTACCACATAATGTACTGCAACGGCAGCTCTTAAAGCCAAAAGTGATCATACTATTAAGTTATGAAGCCAAATTCATGCTCTCACTTAAAATCTTGTTTCATATAAATCATCACACATAATATATAAATATTTGTAATTTATTTTTGAAAGTCTTCATCTTGATTCTTGGGTGGTGTTTATAGGGGAGATAACCTCTGTCAACATTTCTCGCTAATACAGTAAGCTCAGTCGCCAGACGTAGTTTGATTATCAAGATTTAGGTAACCAGATCAGAAGTAAATTCTGTTTTACTCCTCTTTGATGAAGGGGTGATAACCCTGGGGTTTTTCCTTTGATAAAAATCTTAAAATCAATAGACATATAATCCCTTCCAGCTCAGATGCAAACCCTGATATCCTCAACAAACTTACAGATTTTTTAAATCATTAAAATTATTTCTTTACTGCAGTTTTTGAGTCTTAAATCTCATGGCTGATCTTCATCTTGCTCTCTCTCTTCCAAAATGTTGCACCAAATCTCAGGAGGAATGGTAGATCTAGCATCTAGCATCAAATGGAAATACAAGACTTGGTGCTCTGTAATTAAGTAGGTGACAGGGAGGAGAGATTACAGTTTGTTTTATCTGTCTTATACTTACATTTTGGATGCTATTAAGTTTGGCCTTTTATGGCCACCAAATAAAATGGCTGTCATACCCACAGTAAATAGAGGAAATGTTGTGGTTTGTCTGGGGACACAGCCTAAATTGTCCCCTTGTGAAGATCTCTAAGTGGTCTGTCTGCGACTTTCATACAGCCAGACATTTCGCTGGTGACACAGGCACTTCTGTAAATATCGGACTGATAAAACTTAATCCACTTTCTGATGGTGCCAAGTTCAAAACCTCAGTATTTTAAATCCGTGTACAGGATAAAAATTCTCCCCTAAAACAGCATGGATATGTCACAACACCCTGATAAAACCTTGAGAGCTCATCAAACAGCAAAAAGTAACATGTCACTTAAAGCTGATAACAAGTCATGGTTTTTTGAAGGGAGGTAAACCTTCATACTAGAAAATTTTCTACATCGTCTTTATTACAAAAAATTAATAAGTACACAAAATTAAATTGTAACCTACATTAATTCTATAATTAAGACTGAGAGTTTTCTCTTTCTCACAGATTTCCTGAACTAATGAGAAATTGAATATAGGGAGCATTCCTGTCTAATATTACAATTTTTCCGGAGCAGCAAAATGATATCAGCTGTTTATAAAGGCTTTGTATTACATGACAGTAGATTCATCAGATCGATCCACCTCAAATTATCTGTACCATATCGTTTTCTTCCATGGATATAATTAGCCTTGTCTAAGAAAATTCAGTCTGTGGTCTCTCTTCTTATTCATACTGACTGACTAACAAAATATGAATCAAGGGCCTTTCAAAACTAATTTCTTTCATAATTACTATCAATAGCCTGGAAGTTTCTTACTTTAAACCCAAAATTCCAATCCCATATTTTTTCAAGAAACAGAAAAAAACAAGTTTATCAATACAGATTTTCACTAGACCCCTGAAAAATTTGTATCATCTCCAGACCACCTCAGAAGAAGAAATAAAAAAAGAAAGAAAAAAATTTCAGTTCAAAAATGATTCTTTCACAGTTGGTCCTCCATACCGATCACCACCCCTTTAAGCAGCAGTTAGATTCGCTTCAGGCTATCATACCTTTTCACCTCTATGTGACATATAATGAGTTGAATTAACTTTAAAACCGTCACACCACACAATAGCCGACAATAAATTTGACACCCTCTCTTCCGAACCAGAGTGCTATAATTTTACCGTGATTAGTATCCGAGAAGAGCATGTTGCAAATTTCTTTTCCGGTCTTTTTAACATGAAATGCTGTTTGTAGTTTTATATGGTCAATAACTAAAGAAAAAATACAAGTATTGAAGTGGATTCAAACTCTGCTAGTTCAAACCATGTTGTCAAAATTAATGATTTTTTTTTGTACACAAAATGCTTGAATTATGTTTGTGTCATTCGGAAATGATATGCACTATAGGTGCTGAAAAATTATCAATTTTGTCATCAGTTTCTATTACTTTGATATTTTAAAAACTTTCCTGTGAAGCACTGTTACTTCTGATAGAGAAGCTGATATGTACATCTTGGAAATTTCTCAACAATAACTTCCTCAGATGTTTCCATTTTTGTTTTAATGTGTTTTATTTGTTGACACAATCATCAAAATTCATGTTTAGCAATAAATGAGTCATAAAGACACAACCCATGACATTCCTTTCTTGTATAATACTTCTTGTCTCTCATTTACAATTCTTCTTATTTCTATAATAATTGTTTTAACAAAAGTTTTATGGATGGGGGTCTCATTGATCTGAGACAAACACACACTTCAGACGTTAAAGTTCAAAAGTAGAATCCACCTTAAAAGTGTGTTACAGTATGGTCATTTTTGTTTCAACAAAAGTATTAAATGGAAGACAAGTTATTTATCATACAGATCAAATTTTTAATTCAAAACACCTTATCATCTCTCTCTCTCTCTCTCTCTCCCTCTCTCTCCCTAACCATTAATGCATTTTCTCACCACAAAACTATATTATACAATTTATTTCACAATTTACATTGATCTGCATATTTCAGGTAATCAAAAGATGGAGCAGATTATACCCTGGTAAGACTTCCACATCTCATCACATCAGACTGTTCAGTACCAGAAGGACCTCTCACCACTACTAACCAAGTGATACTTAAGCTGTTTCAACTTTCCAAAATAATCTATTATGTGCAAATATCAAATGACATCGTTACATCATCAGAAAGATCTCAAAATCAATTATTGTATATTTGATCTTAAGAAATACTGTTGCTAAAGTTTTTGTATGGTTTAAAACTCCCACTCTCACTTTTCATCAATCTGACCTCATCCCGTTGTGAAGAAACTGCCTCAGAGAACCATGGATGGATGATATCTGGTATCATGAATTTCAAAGTAAAAGTAATCTGACATTAGATAATGGAAGTTTAATTCTTGATATAATAACCATCAAATTCTGATAATATTTTGATGCCACTTGACTTCTAAAAAGTCTGTGGGTTGCTGATGAAGAAAAAAACTGCAGACAGTTGCTCATTACACTTCACTCTGACTAAGAGTGACCAATTAAACTTCATAATTTTCTCCCCAATAAGTAAACATCAATATCCTTTGGCTGTACAAAATAACAAGCAATTAATAATATTCCCAGCTTGTCATCACTGATTTTTAAGACAAATTCTAAGGTTCATGACAAGTGCAGATACATTTGATAACCTTGACCTTTTCTTGCTTCCAATGTAGGCTTTTGCAACAAATTGTACTTATAATGGCAAAAACTGATCATACTAAGTGCTTTTGCAATTTTCATGTCTTCATGAGTAAAATGGGGAAATATACATTACCAATTAAAGTATGTTTCTATGGAAACAGACTCTTTATTTCTATCTTTTGTTGTAAAAAAAGTGATTCACATCCAGTTTGATGTACGACATGCAATTTTTGTCTGGACAAACCTTTTAGGTTTCCACGACATTGTTCATTTCTGCAGAACCTTTAATAATAAGTACAGAAAATTCAATAACATCCCAAGTCCAGTTCAGTTCAGTCCATACTCATACCGTGACTGGCTGCACATATAAATTTTCCTTAACTTAGTATTACGACATAAAGATAAGTACACGTACAATTAATTTTAACAGTTCCAATTTGAGCTGTTATAAGCACTCAGAGAGGGGATCAAACTCCCTGTGATCGCATTGCAATTATGTGCAGAACTGAAATAATGGTGTGCAAATTGCTGTACTAGAAGAATGCACGAACTGCTTATAAATGACCCACTGACACACTGGTATTGTCTTTGAATCATTTCCCTCTTAAACAAAGGAAATCATCCCATTACTGTGTCATGCCTCCCTGCACTCAGTACTCAGAAGGAAAAAGTCAACCATTTCTTCCTCTGAATAAAGCCAGTTGCTAATAAGTACAAACACTGTCAATAACTAGAAAAATGATACATCACATAAGATACAATAAAACACACTAACAGCAAAGTGCTGGTGACAAGCAATGTTGATACATTATACATGTATTGTATATGATTTGATATATCCAGTAAGCTTAAGTTCATAATGTCTTACAACTGCATGGAATGAATAAATGTGAATTCATTATAAGCATGTTTGTTGTAACCATGTTTTACTGTATAGTTGAAACAGAATTTGATGATAATCATTAGAATTTTTTCAGCAGATTTCTCATATAATTTGGCACTTCTATCATCAATTGTGAGGAAGATTGGGTAAATTTGAGAAAGAGAAAAGAGAAGACAGAGGAAAGGGAGAGTGAGAGGGAAAGAAGGTGGAGGGAGCGAAGTATAAGGGAAGGGGGAAAGAGACCTGGAAAAGGAATGAGGAAAGGATGGCGAGGAGGAGAGGGAAGAGAGGACGGTGAAAAAGAAAGGACAGTGAGGAGGAGAGGGAAGAGAGGACGGTGAAAAAGAAAGGACAGTGAGGAGGAGAGGGAAAAGAGGACAGTGGGGGAGAGGGAAGAGAGGACAGTGAAGAAGAGAGGACAGTGAGGAGGAGAGGGAGGACAGTGAAGAAAAGAGGACAGTGAGGAGGAGAGGAAGGATGGTGAAGAAGAGAGGAGAAGGGGGAAGAGAGGATGGTGAATAAGAGGGGACAGTGAGGAGGAGAAGGAAGAGAGGATGTGAAGAACAGAGAACAGTGAGGAGGAGAAGGAAGAAAGGACAGTGAAGAAGATAGGACAGTGAGGAGGAGAGGGAGGACAGTGAAGAAGAGAGGAGGAAACGGAAGAGAGGACAGTGAAGAAGAGAGGACAGTGAGGAGGAGAGGGAGGACAGTGAAGAAGAGAGGACAGTGAGGAGGAGAGGAAGGATGGTGAAGAAGAGAGGAGAAGAGGGAAGAGAGGATTGTGAAGAAGAGAGGATGGTGAGGAGAGGGAGGATGGTGAAGAAGAGAGGAGGAGAGGAAAGAGAGGATGATGAGGAAGAGAGCATGGTGAGGAGAGGGAGGATGGTGAAGAAGAGAGGAGGCGAGAAAAGAGAGGATGATGAGGAAGAGAGGATGGTGGAGAGGGAGGATGGTGAAGAAGAGAGGACAGTGAAGAGGAGAGGGAAGAGAGGATGGTGAAGAAGAGAGGGCAGTGAGGAGGAGAGGAAAGAGAGGATAATGAGGAAGAGAGGATGGTGGAGTGGGAGGATGGTGAAAAAGAGAGGACAGTGAGGAGGAGAGGGAAGAGAGGATGGTGAAGAAGAGAGGACGATGAAGAAGAGAGGTTAGTGAGAAGGAGAGGGAAGAAAAAATGGTTAATGAAAGAGGAAGAGGGGAAGGAGGAAAGGAGAGAAAAGCTCTGAGAAAGAGAGAGAGTAAAAGCTATGCAGACAAGCAAGCAAACCAAAAAACAGAAATAAAAACAGTCTGCAGATATTTAGTGGATAGAAGACAGTCAAGTTTGACACTTGTGCACTTGCAATTGCATTGATTGAACAATTTGATCTCTGTGAATAACTGCATTCTAAAATTAAAATTCAACTATTGGTATTTACTTTTATGAGGTGAATATGATGATTTAGCTACCATTAAAGGACAATTTCGGGCTTAGTGAGAATTTTCAAAACTTCGTAGAAATTATGTATAAAATGCTGGATAACCTAACTTGTCTGCAACAGATACATAAAATTTTGAATTATTTTTATAGTTAAATACTTGAAAATAAAATTCCTTAAAAGGAAAAACACGCAAATTAAACTCTCTACACAAAGATAACAAAAATTCTTGTAAGAAATAAATCAAGTTGTTTCCCCTTCATTTCCTGTTGTGTGTAGGTACCTTAATGATTATGGGAAATGTCTGACCTTGCGACAGGTGACCAGTGCCCTCCTTAAATGTCTGACCAACAATACTGACCACAACCCACCTCTGTAATTACCCAGCAAATAAATTTCAACCATGAAAAGCGGGTAGATGGCGGATTCATTAAGACTTTTCTATAGCTTTCATTATGTCAAGGTGAAACTTGGGCAGTTTCTAATTGACCATATGGCCTCTTTTACAGACAGGTTAGAATTCACTCAAAGTTTTCTTTCATGATTTCTTTTAAAGAGTTTCATTGAATTAAGCCACAAATACATTTCAAATGTTAAGGCAAATAAGAAAAATTTAAGAAAATTTCTGTAAGACTGAACATTTTCAAGTGTGTTTTCTGTGTGTGTGTGTGGGGGGGGGTCCTTTGTGAACAATGTACAGAAAATTTACTTGTACCATGCAACCCTCTACCTTTTCTATATATTTAAATTTTAGAGCATCATTTTAAGTTCATTAGAAACATCTGGATTGATTTATTCAAAGGATATAAGAATAGGAAGTCCTTACTAAATGGAAATATAGATTCTCTACAGTAACAATAAGCATGACTACCTTCCACATGCAGAAAACCTGCAAGTGCACATAAAATTGAGAAATGCACATATAATTATAGGTAATTAAAATGCTTCAATAATTAATATGCACATTCCAATGTTTTGACATGTACAGTCAACACTCTACTATTTAAACGAAACTTTCCCACACACAATACAAAGAGGGAGTTATCTAAAGCTGTGGGTGATAACTTCCCTTTGAAGGGATTTTTTGACTTGTTGTTTTCCATTGTCTGCAAACCGCAGGATTATATACTTAAAGAAAAAAACATAATTCAAACTAAGGGAGGATTTGTTTATTTCTGTGAATTAACTCCATGAATCAAATGGCTCTTAAGTTGATTACTTTTATCAATTGAACATATGAGGTCATATACTATGTGTTGTAGAATTTATGAACACGATGGGTGCTTTTGTTCTCAATCATTTATATCAAATATGTAAATTTTTATATTGATAAAAATTGCTGTTGTAGTGTTTGTCACCATTTGGTAGCGTCTTAGGTAAGGTATATTGATGGACAACTGTATACCATTGATTTGTGATGGTCATTTCTGCAAGTTTTAAGGCATTGCATAGTTCATAATCTATTTCATAAGCATGCCACTCAGAAAGGCTCAACCAAGAAAAAGCTATGTATTTTTTACCCAAATCAGGATGAACATTGAAATTTTTAGCAACTCTGCATTCTGATAGTAAATCGAGATAACAGTGACCTTTACTAATCTCAATGTCAGATTCTATTTCTATCTTTTTAAAATTATATTTTTTGGACTCAGTAGGTCAGCTGCAAGTTTATTTATTTATTGCTGTCTAATATCAATGTCACAAACTCCAATCAACTCCATCATGGACACCCAAAGGTAAAAAAAAAAAAAAAAAAGATCATATGGTAACTATTAACCACATGTAGAGGCAAATGCTTAAACTATTTAACACCAAATATAAACGAAGAAAACTATTCTGTATCTTCTCAACTTCATGTCTCAGCAAACCATAAATACATGAACCCAACAACCTCACACAATCAAAACATATAAAATACCAACTTGCTGACATTTTAATTCTTCTTGTAGGACAACAATCTGACTAAATAGATGTTGCCCAGTTGGTGGGATCCTTACAGTTATATCAGGTAGCTGGCCATCAGAGACTCTCAAGAACCAATTACTTTTCATCTCTTCTTCATCCCTGCAGGGAGCCTACCCAATATTTTACCCATAAGCCTCTGAATACAATGAAAAACTCAGCAAAGTTTAGGGTTACTATGTTTTTCTACCGTTAAATCAATTTATAGATCAAAGCAAGCAAGATTTTATATTCTTTATTCATTTGTAACATAATTCTAATAATTTGGGTATCTTTATTAGTCAATTAATCCTGTTAAAGGTGGAGTACACCCTCTAAGGGTATAGTTAAAGGTGGTTCATATACTGATCTGACACTATGCAAATAAATGTTTACAAAATCCTCTAGAAATAGAAATTTACTCATCAGAATGATTGCACATTATTAGATACTTTTATACACAGATGAACGAGTTCATGTTATCTGACAGAACAATAACAAAACTAATGTTATACATTTCAGAAGAGGTCCACAATCTTAACCCAGCAAACCATGACACCATCTTCACGCTTTAAGATTTGAAAATATTTTGAGCGGAAAATCTAGCTTGAAATATAAATTGATTTGTTTAGAAAAATGTCTAAACTTTGGCACTGCTTTAATTCATAACACCTCTTTGTGCAGTTTATATTTTGTCGAATTTCGTTTATCAGTAAATTTGATCAGAGTCTCCTTGTCTTTCAAATAAAAGACTCGCGTCTTGGTGTTGGGAGATAGGAACTGGCTGATATCTAGTCTGTCTCTGGCTATTGTTCTAAGATTCATCTCATCTTACATCTAACTCAGGTTCTCTCAGTCTCCTAGTGCCAAATAAAACATCTACCCGACCCCATGGTACAGCCGTTTGAAGCCGAAGTGAGAGCAGCTCAGATTACCGTGTGTTAGAATACAAATCATATATTCTGCTCATCACACAACAACACTTCACACTTGCAACAGAATATTACTTGAAGTTCTTTTTTTTAGGTTCATAAAATATGGCCATCTTTACTGATGTGGTAGATAAATTTGAATAAGAGATCTTATCTGAGGAGGATCGTTTTCTTATTATAATGCATATGATGGTCTTTATTTGTCCGAACCATGCCTTATGTCCTCTTAATATTCGGTTTTGTACCTGAGAGCTAGCGCCCTCCGTCAACAAGCTTTGTCTCAATGTTCGTAACATCAGAAAGAAATCATCCCCACTGGTGGTTTAATTGTTCGCCTTAATTTTTGTTAAAAATCAGCCATTATCAACACCAGATCTGTGGATCATTGGAGATTCTTTACACACGGAGTAACCATTGAAAATATTTTCATGTTTAAAGACTATCATGAATGAGGACAAGAAATTCAGTGAGATATCTGGTGTGAACTCTGAAACGAAGAACTGACTAGTTAATCAGCATGCTATTAAACATCATTAATGATATTAAATAATTGGTACATGGATAAATCTATGATTTAATCAAACTTAGCATTCTTATCATGATATCAAAATTATAAGTTTCACGATTACTATGCGTTTTAGTTCGTTCATCATTTCTGAGTGGTGTCAACTTGGTGAATTATGTAACCTTTATATTCAAAGACATTTTTGAAAAATATCAGAAAATAAATGACCTACACTGAATGAAAAATTAAGCAAGTGTCACAGATGAAATATTTATCACAATTGTAATCATATTGATTCCATATCATTACTCATCCTGTGTTTTGAACATGCCTGCTCTTTTGTCTTTTCTGACAAAGAGAACTAATGAGTGCTGGGTATAATTACATTTCCTCTTCGGATCATTATCAATTTCTAACCTACTGTAGGAGATTCTCATCCAACCAATGGTCAAACGAAAAAAATGATGTTCTTAATATGCTTTTCTTGCAAAACCTGTCATTTCACTCTTGTTTAAAATCAAATGAGGAAAATGCAAACGAGACAAACTAGCAGTTTGAAGCAAGGTCATCTCAGTTCACCTGAGTTCTGGTTGACTGAAGTAATTTGTTCATTAACTGCAGGATCACATTCGGAATATCAAGCGTTCAGTGCGACTGACTAGAATTGTAAAAACGCTTTAGAAAACGTTTTCAGAGCTTTCTCAATGCTTATAAGAGTGTCTACTAAACCACACTTGTCAAGCAGGAAGCGTGGCCCTGATATTTCAATCAAAACATTTCAGGATTTTCAATTAAGTAAGTTCTGATACACCATAAACAAACAAATAATATCTTTCCTTCATTACTGGGGGCATGCATGTTACTATTTTAATGGGAAGCCCAAAAATCCTTTACACGGAATTCTTTTCATGACTGACAGAGAGATTTTCAGATATCACAATTTAAAAGAAAAGTTTAAATGATATTGACGTAATTTCACTTATATACTGCATTTTCACCTGTGTAAAAAGCTTTTTAACAAGATGTATTTTCTGATAAATATTGAGGTAATGCCATTCTAAGAAGATGTGATGTAATTTAGTGCTTTAATATCTTGTGATCTAACTTCCATCTCCTGTTTATCTTGGCCACTTAAGGTATAGCTGTGTGTTTGTGTTCTTGTTAAGTTGACATGCGCTTCATCTTAACATGGCTTTGCCAACTGTACTGAATTTGAATTTATCAGGCCTTGGGTGTATCGACAGTTGTCTATCATTTATCAAGAAATAATTGATTAATTTTGCAAGTTTACTGCAGGACTAAAGTCTTTTGCTAACAAAGTCAGAAATCTTCAAGAAGGTATGCGTCAATGTTCAAACACACATGAAAAGTATCAAAATACATGTACCTTTTACAACCACCCGAGGAACTCAATTTACAGAAACAGCAATATATGCAATACTCTAATTTATCATATTCAAAAAGTGTATAGGAGTATCTATATTTCAAATTTGGGAAACATTTCTTAAATTTACTACAAATACTAACCAAAATGAGAAAAGTATTGCTTTAATGCCACAGCAGTTGTCCCCAGTAAGCCTACACCTCACCTCACCTCATCCCATTACATATGCAGGTATATTCAGTCTATGAGAAGATTATGATTTAGCACCCACTTATCACTTACTCACCCATGTGATAAATTATACATGCATTTTATGAGAAAATTGCTTCAGTTTTCAATATTTGTTTTGAAATATCCTACTTTTAAACCATGCATGCAGTATCATACAGCTTAGTGTCGACATTTAGTTTGTTTTAAAAAGCTGTGAATAGTAATAAAATATTAATATTAAGATGTACTGCAGGAAAAGACAGGGACTTCCACCCCCTCTATCTGAATCTCTTTCTTCCACTGGCCTCTATCTGAAACTCTTCCTCTCCCTGACCCCTCCCCTCCCCCGGCCTCTATCTAAATCTCTCTCCCTGACCCTCTCCCCGGTCTCTATCTGAATCTCTTTCACTCCCTGACCCCCCCCCCCCCTTTCTTCACTCTCACTCCTTCCTTGACTTCCTTTTTTACTTATTTGCCTGTTGAATTTTTATCATTATATCGAAAATGATTTGTACATCAAAGTTATTTTTATGCTGATTAGTTTCATTCTTATTGGCTTTTATACACACAGGGTTCTGATAATTATGCTATTTTAAAGACACTATAATTAGCACATTCTATGTATAACAACTAGTTAAATTAAGGACATGCGGGACGATGTGGCGAAAAATAACTCGTCAATGAATATTTTTTCTTTTTTTCATGAGGCACCATCAGGATGTCCTGTACAATGTGTATAAATTTCATGGTCACTTTCTAGGTATACAAGGGAGATAATAAGCTTTGAATTACCCCCCTTTTCGAAAATTGTGAATTTTACAAGATTATTCCGATTTTCAATTCAAAAAAATAATTTGATGGAATTTTTATCTATATCTTTTACAATAATTTTTAGAATATATGTAAAATATATAATAATAAAATGCTTAAACATAACCATATAATAAGAAATTGGTGAAAATTTAAGGATTTGGGGTGGAAATTGGTACTTAAAAACAGGGTAGTCCAGATACTAAATGAAGCACTGCTCAAAAACTTGTCAATGAATTTTTTTGCAATCGACACTGCAATTAAAAGCTATTCATATACCCAACTTCCTGTAGAAATATGAAGGGGTGAAGCTAATCTTGATTTTGAGGTAGGCGTCCTTGAAGTTATACATTGATATGTTCACTTGGGGTTAGGCTTGGCGAAATATTTGTTATTAATAACTTTCAAGCTTATATTCTTTTCATGTACAACTACTGTTAAAAGTAATGGGGGATGGGACAGTCTCAATTTATTTGCACTACAAATTTTTTTTTTAAAAATCTCATTGTCAAAGACGGGGGGGTGTGTGTGTGCAAGGGGGGGGGGGGCTAATTCTTCGTGCCTGTTTTGGAATACATTGTTAGAAACTATATTTGTTTTGAACCTATTGAAATATTTAGAATTTTCATAATTATGGAACAAAAATTGAGTTAATGGAAACGAATTAAAAAAATTTTTTTTTTTTAAATATACATGTATATATTAAACATGGCTTCGAACAAAACGTATAGTCTAGCGCTAAACAATACGTCTTCTTTCAAACCACGTGTTAGGTCTAGTTAATGTCAATATGAGCTACTATTTCCTTTACTAGATCAACAGCATTTCCGCGGCCATGGTAGCTAGTGTCACTTGACTCGATCGTCTCCATGCTATTTTTCAAAGTATTTATGTATCGCACATGTTGTGACTTTGCACCTTTTTCTTTTTCACACATCTGCTTCTCGCATACATTCCAACGTGTGTCATATTTTTTAAATTAGTTACCATTTCCATAGCAGTGTTTCGTAAAGTTAGTAAAAATAATTTGGAATATGAAATAGTTTCAGAGATAAAGCGTACTTATATTTACATGAAAATGCTTGCAAAAATTAAACATTCCTAGTATGGACGTTAATATTTGACCAAAAGTAACGATTGTCGTCATAGGGGGGGGGGTGTATTTTTCGCAAACAAGGATCGATTATAAAAGCACCTGAATAGTTTGTACGTTTCCCAAGCAAGATTCGGAGAAATGTGTGTCCAGATCTAGTTTCACACTACTATAGTAAATATCAACAAACGATCATCATCTTACACTTGCACTGAGTCATTGTTTACAGACGGTTGACTTTCTTTTGATAAATGCCTAGAGATGCAAATTACATGTGCATGTAGGAGCGATTTCGGTGACTATAAATTGTAGGCTATAGTATCAAAATTATTGTGGCACATACTATAAATATATATAATATATGCAATGTATATATATGAAAAAGAGACTTGTAATCACTATGAAATAAAATGAAAATTATCATTTGACAAGAATTCAATCAACAGATTTACACAAAACACTTGACAGCGGTAGCAAATTACTACAAAATATGATGACATTTTCCCCGCGATACAACGCCGTGACGTACTTATTTTTTATTATGACGTCATATAGTGTGTCTGTACAGTATTGTGATTTTTCTCGGGAAGCTTAACTACGTTGCGTCCGGTTCTAAATTTATAATAAATTCGCAACCATCACGTGATCATCGTCCCGCATATCCTTAAAACTCAATTCAAGTCACTGTATATTTTTACCCTAATTTTCAATCCAACTGCATTTTTTCTATGTTATTTGCACTTTACAATCTGACAGCCTCTCTAATCTGACCAATAAAAATTCCCACAGCATGTCAAATAGACAGGTTCTACTGTAGGAATTTTATGGACAGAGGTCAGTGAGTGCAGCTTATGTCAGATACCCACATCAATTTTATAATTCTATTTCTCACCCTTTAGATAAACTCAAATCATTCAAAATATTCAAATTCTTGGTTTAGAGACAACCAATAAAATTTGGAACTCTTCAATATACAAAATATTGTTCGTCAGTTTGTCTTAAATGTGAGATTTAATTAAATTTTAATTAAAATTCATTATGATTTAGACAATTTCCATATCACTGATGTTTAAAAAAAAAACAAGAGGAGTAAACTTAATGCACAGAATTGAAAAGTCGTCCATGTTTGTTTAGGAAGTCAGTATCACTCATCAAATAGACAATGTAAACTAGTCATTTGTACTAATTGTGCTATCCTGTCTAAATAAAAGAATTTATTATTATTATTATAATGTGAATTCTAATAGGTTCAAATCTCATCAAAATTTTGCAATGCAATCAAAAGATCGAGGTTTGTTAACCATCTACAACTCTGCCCATGGGTGATGAGTAAAAAGACAACACCACTGCAGGTACATGTATCCCAATGATGGTATGATTTGTTGTAATAATATCCTATTAACGACACCAAAATGATGAGTAAGTTGATATGTGTTAAACATTTAAAAATAATAAAAAATATTATGCTCAACAAAACTTGTGTAAGAAAATCTTGAAAATTTACACCATTTCCACACAAACTGGGCAGGGGTATCTTTTAAGATTAATGATTTTTTAATGACAGTGTACTAAACTCAGATATGCAACCACTTCAAAAAATAATAAAACAAAATTCACCAAGTACATTTGGAAACCCTCAGCTTATAAAAGAAATGAAAAATGATAGCTCCCTTTTACCTTCAATTTAAATTGACCACATGACTGTACCATATCAACAATATATGTAAATTCATTAGGAACAATTTGAATAAAATATGAGTTATTCAAGCCACAATGTTCTCTGTCGACACATTGTGTATTTGACACTGTTGGTGCTTTAGTAAACATTTGAGCTACACATTTGATAAAATTCTCTCTTGTCAATGTTTTAATTAAACATTCATGGTAGTCAGATGGAATTTACTGGTGATCTTTATAAAAGTAAAATTCAGCTGTGAATTTGGTTTATGCGCTCCTCTGTATTTCATTCTTGAAATAGACAATTTTATAATTCAGTGTTAACCATAAAAGATTATTTACGAAATCATTGTTTGCTTGCTAAAACTACCATTTTGACCAGTAAGTAGATGGAGAGGGAAAATATTCTTATTTTGGTAGCAAAAATTGCAAAATGGTGACATTCAATGAACATTTTTAAAAAGCACATGTATGGAAATGATCAGGTACACATTTAACATTGCTAGTGAATAAAGGTTGAGTCAACTTGCACAAACGAGAAAATATTCAGGAAAATGTTTCATGTACTTTCAAATAACAAAGAAAAATAGCAGTATTATATGTAAAAGTTTTCCCGAGTCGAGTTTTCTTTCCTCAACTTACCACACATACTAATAAGCAAGCATACTTACAATGCATTCACAATGAAGTGATTTTCATTCTCTGTAGTCATAATACATATTGTGAACTCATTGGATACAACAAACCATGTTTATAGCAAATCAAAATTGTTCACCCCCCAGTACTTCACTATAAGCATGTTTGACTGTACTGAATAATGGCAGTTGTTTATCTTTATCAAACTAGTCTTCATGTATCTTTCAGGATTCTGAATTATATTCATGAACATGCATTGTTTTAAAAAAGCGTATCACCTAAACCTACTGGCTTATAGTACTCTTAATCTTGTGTATCTCTTAAAAGGAATTCCTTGAATCTAATTTGTAAACATGTTAACACAACTTGGTGCTGCACCATGTTTTTGCTTGTGTACATAAATTTTTAGTTTGTAATTTTGTATCTTGGTACTAAAAACATTTTTAAAGTTGCCCTAATATTACGAGAAGTCAGCACTACTTTTCATCAGGGTCTCTAGGATCAATTCAATTTACAGTACATAATGATGACAGAAAATCCATATTATACCTTACATGAATAGTCGCCTTCAATACTGAAGATGAAATTATCAAAACCGTATAATATTCATCCTCCAACACCAAGGAATAAATAGAAGGCTGATGGAACATTATTTTCATTTTTAATGTGTCCACAGGATTATGTGAAACATTAATTTGAGAACATATCCATTTCCCCCAAGATTGTTGAAAATATCTCCCAAAATTATTGGGAATTATTGGGGAAAATATGGATATAGGACTTCATAAATCATTCATAAAGATAAGGCGAATGCAGTGTGTAGGAAAATTAAGGGAAAAAAATCATTACCTTAAAAGGTCTACAACAAGATGCGACACTGATAAGGGCTTTCCCTACACTTCTCCGAGACATTTTAACAGCAATTCATCAGAATGTAAGACGTAATTCTTTCTTTTTCTCTCCCTCTCTCATAAAATTAATCAATTAATTTGTAATATGAGAAAAAAATTCAAAAATCATTATACAATGTATACAGATAGTTCCTGAATTAAAAAAAAAGAGTTACATACTATTTGCACCCTATATTTATATTTAACCTCCAAGATGTTGAAGGTATATCTACAAGACATATTCCCTCAGAAAAATAATTAAAAGTCATTGAGGAAACCTTGTTAAATATTAAAAGTAACTGTACAAAGTGCATTCTTTTTGTGCAAAATGATAATGCTACCAAATGCACTGGTTTTCTCTATATCTAGAGTATAATTATGGTACTGCCAGTACAGTGTAAAGCGAGTAAGAGTTTTATGCTTGTACAGTGTAATGTATTTGTATGCACAGTTCAATATCTACATAATATTTTTTTAACAAATCAGAAAACCCCAATATTTTCAAGAAAAAAAAATGATTGGGATTGCAGATGATTAAGACCTGGTGGTTTTAGAAGTCATTGGGGGCAGTTTTATTGCCCTCTGTATCTCAGGTGACGATAATGAAGCTGGATAGCAGATAACCGATTACCATGGCAACAGAGAAAGGTACATGACACAAAATGCACCTAGTGTCTGACTTGGTCACAAGGACTCTAAGAGAAAGGCTGCTAATAACTTCCTCCTGAGCCAAGCTTTGAGAATCATGTACAATTAATAGCAAATCTTTAATACATAAACATATTGCCTCCAGCATTCACTACAATAGCACACTCAGCAGATTAACTTTGTGTCTTCGTGGATCACACCCAGCATCTTAACAGTCCGGAAATTTAGGTGTGTTCATCCTGCATTAATGCATTAAATACTCAGGATTTATAACATTTTTCAGCAGACACATTTTCTTTTCAACGTTTTATTCTAATATTGATTATATGAAATTAAAATAATAAACAGGATAATTCAAATATATTTTAATAGTAAAGCAACCTATAATACATGTGTATTTCAAATTAGCAGTTGTTTTAACATTCTCTAAAAACAAAAATGGTTTGATTCTCTACAGAGATTGGTAGATGTTTCTCTTTTATTGATTAAAATCATTTACCAAGCCAGTTCTTTCTCAAATGCTTAAAGGGTTTAGGGTGGAGTATTGACAATCTTTTGTGGGTTTTTTCAATAAGTACTCGTGATATATGTGGTTAATATATTATGTATCACACATTTATCGTGTTGTGCCCCCTAAACTGACAGAATGGGACAAATATTACCTTTCTGAACCCGTTAATTTTGTTTTTGTTGCAGATAAGGTGATCTGATCCCTAAGGTATCTCCTTCCTCAACACCTCCTGACTCCCGCCTTGCTAGTCCACCATTCAAATTGTTTATATTTTAAACAGGTGTAAAACTTTTCCTGGTAAATATTATGGTAAGGAATCAGCCAGAAAGTTTTGAATTTATTGATAAGATTAGTTCTTAATTCAACATTAAAGACCAAGAAAGTATTGGTTAAAAGTTTTCCATATGGGTGTCAGTTTAGTGTAATTCTATAAGTCCGGTTTAATTAGTTACCTACACTACATCTATTATGTACGTGATAGGTTCCTTTCATATTATCCATTTCAAAAAAAAAAATTTCACGATATATTAATAACCTTTTAATTAAAGTTTAAGGTAAGCATACCTTTGAAATTCTCCAATAATTCATCATATGAATAAACAGTTTTTAATAATTTTAATGACCTTTTATGAACAAAGAATTCATATATCCTTTGTCACATTCATGGAATGGAAAACTAAACAAACCATAGGGTACTTTCTGCAATCTGGAGTGTACACAGTATGACACTTCTGTGACAAATTATTTTCTAATTCTCATAAAATCAAATATTAAATTAACCGGATAAAAATGAATTCCAAATGTTTGTTGTTCAGATTAGTAAATTACTCATTGGCACCAGAGACCTAATCATCCTCTGGAGATGTAACATTTCTCTTTTTCTATACCTCTCCACCCCACATCCCAGTGTTTACACAGCCGATTTAAACACAAATATCAGGGTAATCGCCTTTTAAAATTCCCCCAATTCTCATTGACAAAGGCATGCTCAATTAACCCTCTTTAAAGATATATCTCCTAACTCTATTGCCCCATCAATGAACTAGCGGACATGTCAATTTTTTAAAAAAAAGTATTGTCCACGGAAAAAGGAAATCAGCAAGTTATATCTTTGTAAATACTTTTAAAAATAAAATATTGTATTAGGACTGATAATAATAGTTGATTTCAATGAAATTCAAAATACAACACACTTAATCACAAACTGAACACTATTTAATAAAACAAAATATTTAAATACATTTTCTTCTTTAATAGTTATGATATCTTTTAATTCTCATATCATAAACACGATTAGATGCAAAATCATTTACAACCCGGAATTAACCATTCTACTTAATATCAAATGTCACATTCCACATGTAAATTTCCCCATGAAATGTTGTTATTAAAAAAACCCACAAATTTCTGTCTTTTCCCCCTCTCAAAATATTGATAATACAGATATCTATTAAAGGGTTATAGACAATTATCTTTCCCATTTATCTTTTATTTTCTCTCCAGTGTTACATCCTCAAGCTGTAAAATTTAACCTGAGGCAAAATTCACAAATCAAACACTTGCAACTTGTTCTGGGTTTTCTTAATCTTATACATATACAGATTAACTCAAATGATTAAATCAAAGTGGATGAGTCCCCATAAAACAAGATGTCCTTCTCTTCACATACATAACTTTCTGTCAAAATTTAGAATTAAAATATTCAGATAATTAATTCATTAGCTTAAACACTAATGAGCCATTGACCTGTTGGTGATATGGAATGCCTAGAGGGTGTTTGCTTCATAATTTGGCCCAGTGAAACATAGTAATTGAATTCAGTGGGTTTTGTATTTTGAGCATTTGTCAGCGATTATTCAGATAACAACATTGATTTTTTTTTCTTATTCTATATACACCCATAAAATGGAAAGCTAGAAAATAGCTAAGGAAGGGCTTGCACAACTGAATGGATGTTGAAGTATTGAAAGAAAGTTTTAGATGATCACAGCCTCCTTCACAGCTGCTTATCTAAGACCAGCCACCCTAATTTCCAATGGAAACAGATTAAAACTCACCAAAATTTCCTAATCTCTTAAATACATTTATCTTCAGATAATTTTTGGGTGATTGTGTAAACTAACTGTTCTATAGTACATGGGGTTTCCTCCCAGTGACTTTCAGCATGTGTGCATAATTCTTGTACACCAATGCTCTCTCTCTCTCTCTCTCTCTCTCTCTCTCTCTCTCTCAACCCCTATTCCTTACACCCCCCCCCCCCCCATATGAATATCTCCTGCTCAGCAACTGTACTGCACATTCTTTTGACAGTCTTTCTAATGATGCAGTGCATGATATGCTGCACATTCTTTTGACGGTCTTTCTAATGATGCAGTGCATGATATGCTGCACATTCTTTTGACGTCTTTCTAATGATGCAGTGCATGATATGAAAAGCATTTAAATGAGTGGGGTCTTCCTACCCTGAGATTTTTATTTCTCTTGTTATCACTCCCAAGGCAAACTCTGAAGTTCACTGTCAGGCATGTAACAATAGAGTGCTCTCAGCAACAAGCAGACAGAAAATTTAAATTCCAGTTCAAATTTCAGGCCTGTATTCAGTCAAGAAATCATCTTAAACTGTATAGAATACACCTCACAAGATCAAATTCAAATCTGTTACAATTCAGAGCTGTAGTATCACTTCTAAATATGAAGAGACACTTTGATAACAACAAAAATTATGGGGGAATATATTTAAGTTTGGAAACATGCTTCTTTTAATTCATAATAATTAACATCAAGTTAAAAAATAATCCTTCAACAAAAAATAAATCTGAAGTGATCAAATTATGTTTTTAGTATTGAAATATTTTCAAGGAGTTTTTGGCATCTTGGTGGTATTTCAGATTTCGTCGTGAAATACCATAAGGTTATTAGTGGGGGGAAAAGAGAAAGAAAGTCAAATGCCCATAATGAATCTTTTCTTCTGAACAATAAGTTAGGATTATACCTTAGGGTATTTATAAAAGAATTATGTACTTACAGTGGATTAGTTTGGTTCCAGTAAAATACATGGTGTGTAGCGGCGAACGTAATGCTTATAACATCCCATAGAATAAAGAGAGGGACCACTGTTGACAGTAATTTCCACGGCATTTTGAGGGAAAAACGAAACGAAAATCCTGGTAGACTAAAGAATAAATCATCTGCTTTCTGATCATGTGGATGTCTTGACAATTTTTCACCCGAAGCCAGAGGAAACTTGAAAATCAACGTAGCTGTTCATATTGCAAGTCTATCCCTAATTGTCTGTAAGCATTTAACTAGAATCACGTGACTTTTAATCTGCGAATCTTGTTGAAGGGGCATTACTCGTAAATCGCACCTGTAGAGAGCTCCATTCAGCGACAGTTAATCTTTTATGCAGATTCGGTGAACTACTAGTCGAGTATTGATCAGGACAACTGTTCACCACGCTTCTTCTATTCCCTCTGTGTCCGGGAAATGTGATAGTCTCCGCCATCTGTATTACATACAGTACAAAATCCATTCAACCCTTTGTGTCTTTTATTCTATTTCTTACATGGTTTGTAAATATGACATTATTCAGAAAAGTTCCTTGTTTTTGTGCTTTTTGAGGGATTTTCATTTATAATTATTTAATTGTTTGTTTTGAATGATATTCTTTTTTAAAACACTTTAGATTTCAATTTTATTGTCGAATATGTATTTATATGTGTATCTGTTGTAAATCGCTTTTTCGAAATAAATGAAATTATGTACAGCGTAAAATATTGAATTTCTGCGATATCTTTAGCACATGTGTACACATATTATTCATTTATCATTCATTCTAACGGTCACATTTTTCTAAATTTTCGCTTTAAAAAAACCCAGCTCTTCGGCCACCAGGGATACTTGGGCGACAATTTTTTGCAATATTACCCCTAGTTGAAACTGTACAGCGTGCTGTCATAAATGAGTCAACTTTTGTGTTTTACGCAATACACTTCTTTGAACAATATCTGTCTGTATGAATAATCATTCTGATTACATTTTTGCTTTACTTCTTATATAATATCTAAAGCTTTTGTTACAAAATATCTAGACATAAATTCTATATTAATGATTTTTTTTTTTAATTTGACCAACAATTGCAGAAATATGACTACTCCACTTCCTTCTAGAGTGGAACGAAGACCCAGTCTGATTAAAACTAGATCCTTTGATCTAGTTTTAATTAGACTGAACGAAAACTTGGAGTGTGGAGTTCTTACAGTCATGTAATATGTATCGCTGTTTATGAAAAACATCAGACACAAATACCAGAAACTGCAAATATGTTAATGGTAGAAAAATTAAGAGAAATTGACGCTAGATGATTTGATGAAAATCATTTAGAAAAGTGACTGTTTTCAATGAATTATATACTTTTAAAAAGTCGACTAATTAGTGGCACTACGCTGTATTCCATGTTTTCATACTTTCCACTAAAGAAATTCGTATATTGCTCATTTGTTAGCTGAAAAACAAGGATCTTCAGAAATTGAATATTTTCAATAACAGGTCAGCTTAGCCCGACTCTGAGACCCCAATTTCATGCCCAGCGGGCGTGAGTAGAGCTCATTATGATTGTATGTACATGATTGTTAAATGAAAACAGATTTTTCAGTATTCTATTATTTGGGAAGTTTTGGTATCATTTCTGTGTCCTCAAAGGGAAGGGAAAATTCCCATCGACCACCCCAAAATACTTAAATATCAGTGATTATAAAGTGTGAAGGGAGACTAAAATGTTGGGGGGGGGGGGGGGTCATGATGTTTTATCTGACTGCTTCGTTTTTTCTATAGTTCACAGAATTGTCAATGAGTCTGGTAGATTTAAATAATTCCTATGTATATCGATATCTATTATTTCATATTGATACAATTGTTATGGTTTCTATACGAGCACTTGTTCAAAGTATTGATATTTATTCAGACTCCACATGTGTTAATTTTAAAAATTCCAATGCCTTTGCCTTCGATATCTTTCACCAATTGAAATCATTGTCATTTCCTCATAAAAGTGTTCTATGTGCGTATTAATCTTGATAAATATAGTACGACTCTTTTGACGACTGGGGATTCCGACATAAAAGTGTTCTATGTGAGTATTAATCTTGATAAATATAGTACGACTCTTTTGACGACTGGGAATTCCGACATAAATGAAGGTTGTAACGGAAGGGAGAAAATGCAACGGACCAACCGGGGTTCAAACCCGGGTCCCCTGAATCTCTAATCAGGTGCTCTACCAACTGAGCGTTCTGGCTACATTCCTCTCTCCTTAATTTGTCTTCGCCTTCGAAGACACACACAACCCAGATTCTCTTTGCCCCTAGCAGGAGTTTCACCTTCAAATCCAGGGGTGATCTACGGCAACAACTGTATATAGGAGAAAGGAGAAAATCTTTGGCTGGACCGGGAATCAAACCCAAGACCCTTGTATTACTAGTCAGGTGCTCTAACCACTGAGCTACACGGGCCGATATCCACGGTCCATATAGCCCTAACTTCCATAAGGTAAAATGTAAATTAAAAAACTAAATTTCATTTTTCAAAATACATGCACATACCGTATGATCATGGCATCATGCTAACACGCTTCGTGAAGTATGCTGGCGTAAAGCGTAGTTTATGCCATATTTTCAAAAATGAAATTTATTTCTTAAATAAAGTTTGTTACTTACAATTTGCATAGTAAGTCGCATGTCCACATATAAGTATGTTATATGTCGACTTAATTAACTCATAATACTCTCTTTATTTCTGAAGACACACGTCTTATCATATCAGTATGGTGGTATATCCCCCCCCCCCCCCCCCCCCCCCCCCCGTGTGCAAGTTATTTTTCTATAATTTATGTCAACATGCAAATGCAGGATAATTATGTCAACATGCAACATAAGTATGTTGATATGCAAGAAAAATGTAATCAGGGTCCGTGAAAACTATCCATTTTGTATTGCTTATAGGAGTTATGAGATTGATCACTGTTCGTTATCTTCACCTTTCATAAGAATTTGTGAAATATTTCAAAATTATCAAATATTGCCCACATGTGACTTCCAACATGCTAGATGCAACTTATTTATGTTAACATGTAACTTAATTATGTCGACATGCAAGATAGATATGTCGACATGCAGCATATTTGTGTCCACATGCAACTTATTTATGCTGACATGTAACTTATCTATGTTGACATGCAACTTATTTATGTCAGCATGCAATTTATTTATGTTAACATGCAACTTGTTTATGTTGGTATGTACCTTATTTTTGTTGACATGCAGGATAAATATGCATGTCGACATAAATAAGTTGCATGTCGACATAAATAAGTTGCATGTCGACATATTTATCTCGCATGTCAACATAAATAAGTTGCATGTCGACATATTTATCTCGCATGTCAACATAAATAAGTTGCATGTCGACATATTTATCTCGCATGTCAACATAAATAAGTTGCATGTCGACTATTATCTAGCATGTCGACGTAATTAAGTTGCATGTCAACATGAGTAAGTTGCATCTAGCATATTGGAAGTTACTTGCGGGCGATATTTGATAATTTTTGAACAAATTTCACTTTCTCATCTGATTATATTTTTCTTGCATGTTGACATAATTATCTTGCATGTCGATATAATGTATAGAAAAATAACTTGCAAATAGGATGCAGAAATATGCCACCATATATAACATTATATAGAAATAAATTTTTGTACGGGAAGACAATAATGTTTGCTTCACTCAGAGCCTCTGGATAAGGTTTCTAACGTAGATATTGATAATAAAGGGGAAAAAAACGTTATAAATTTTACTTTTTTCTGTCAATGAAATACTAAATCACAATTTTGGAACACAAACTTTCGACACTAAAATGACAGCTAGTGCTGCTTTAAGTTTGTAGAACTTTAGTGTGTATATATATTTACAGTTCCAATTATTTTGCCTTCGATATCTTTACAAATTGTAAGGACAGCTATTTCTTTATGAATGTGCTGTAGTTGTTAAACAATGCGCGTATGAGTCTTGATAAATATAGTTCGTCTATTAGAAGTTATCTTCGTTTTCTAAAGTGCATGAGGATATATTCATGTATTTTCAAAAATGAAGTTTATTTCTTAAACATAAAATACAATATGTTAAAATCAACTAAAAAGTCCAGGGGACGTACCAAATGTGTCTATAGAATCCATGTAATACACAATTTCGATACTTTACAACCAGAATTGACTTTAAACAAAGATACGCCAAATTAACACCAGGGACGCCAATAAACAACATCATTCTGTCATTCATTCATCAGATGTGCACAGTGATATTATTATTAGTGATATCTCAAATTCCTCAAGCATTGCGCGTCGCAACTATAGACACACACATTTCTGGTAGTAACTTAATTCAAGATATCTTAGATTTCTTTACTGTACTGATGCTGGTAAAAACTTAATTATTGTGGGCGCATTCGATTAAATATTGTATATCCCTTCCAATGAATGTTTCTGCTTTTATCATTTAAGCAAAATTCCTGGTGGGCATCTCTTTGCAAATCCCCCTAAGTAATTAAGATTTTAAATTATTGAACATGAAATGATTTGACTATGTTCCATCCCTGAACAGTTTTAGTAATAAAATAGTCAGCGGTAATTCGTCTTCACAGCAAAACTGTATGTAACTAATTATCACATAGGCCTTTATCAGGAAACCAAATCATAATTACGTCTAAATTTGAAAGTAGTCAGTTGAAAATAAGACAGTCCTAGCTTGTTATTCACAAATAAGTCAGCTGTCAAATTGAAACCAAATTTCAGGGAATGAATTTTTTACAATATCATATTTTTCTTTTACTTTGACCTTTAACTTATCAATAGGGTCTCATCTGAGTCATTAGGATGTATAGTTCAACACATGAAATGTCATTGCAAGTCTGGAAGACTTAAAATGAAGTCAGACAGACGGACAGACCCAAATTCGTATCCTCTACCTTTCGTTAAAGGTAGAGGACAAAATTGCATCGGGAAAAAAAATGGTTAAATGATATATTTTTCTTAGTAAAAAATACACAGTTTTGTAGGCAAAGATATCTAACTTCGGGTTTTCGTTTATCTAAAGCCCGATTGACCCTCCGTAAAACTAAAAATATAAACTGAGAACGGGAGAGGGGACCCTGCTATGGTTCAGTTCTGTTCCCCACAGTGGGTATATCTGTTATATAGCCGGAGGAAGAAAAGCTACTAGACAACACTATAGACACTTTCAACATTTCATTGTCCTGTGAAGTTTCGATATCAAAAGTTAATTTTGCAGTAACAAGAAATCAGTTTATGGTATCAGAAAATGCTTTATAATGTGTGATATCAGAAATTTAATTTTTTTTAAATATGAAAGATATGTGAGATTTTGTAGTAGGGATCAATTCGAGAGAAAAAATGATGTCACAAAGTAATTTCAAGATATCAGAAAATTATCAATTGATATCACAAATCATTGTATGATATGCCCCCCAAAAATAATTCGCTTTTTATGTAGAAATTTTTTGAAATTCTAATGTCATGAAATGTGACGCATGCGTGTTAAAGTGCTGCTCCCGCCTGTTCCGATTGCGGTCCTGTGAGTTGATGGCGGTGTAATTTAAACATGACGAATTATCTAATATGAGAAATACATTAATCAATCTGCAGCGAAAGGAAAATATTTCATTATCAATCAATTAAATAGCATCAATTGCATAAATGCAGGTTTATTTTTCTGATCGTGATCAAAATCCACTTTGGGGGGAGGTAAAAAGTAACTTTCATATATACATGCATCGTCGCAAACCACGGGTTATTGTTTCACAAGTTTGTGAAATAGAATGAAACAATAACCCGTGGTTTGCGACGATGATATACATGTAGTTCTGGTTTCTTACTGGGTTAAATTGACGTCTCCAGGCTACAAAAACAAGATAGCAAATATTCTTTACAAATATTTATAAACACAGTGCTATAATGGAACATTTAAAAGAATCCATGGTTTGAATGTATTCATATAATTTTGAACATACATGTATGTGGACGTTTTAATATATAGTATGAACAATCTGGCATTGTTGACAACAAGTGGATAACAAACGCCGTGAAACAGAGGTCAGTTTGTCCGGGGGTGGGCAAGTGATGCTTTTAGTTCTTCCTAAAGTACAATGCACGGAATTTGGGTCTGGAAACCTAACTTGAAAATCTATCTAAGAAACTCAGCAGCATCGTTTTGGAACGCCTCCCAGCAGAGACTGACCGATCGTTTAGTATATCACATTAGGAGAGACTATGTGTTTTATGTAATGAAACGAAAATTTCAGATGAACACCATTTTGTGTGCTTTATTCGCTACACAGAAAATATTGTATGAGACCAAATACAAACTGGAATGAAATTCCATGAAATCATGACAACCAGTAATGTTTTATATAAAAAAAAAACGTGTATGTATATGAATTAATCTGTTCTCCTTCCTGTGGAGACCCGGGTTAGAATAGGTCCTCAGTACCCCTTGCTTGTCGTAAGAGGCGACTAAATGGGGCGGTCCTTCGGATGAGACCGCAGAAACCGAGGTCCCGTGTCACAGCAGGTGTGGCACGATAAAGATCCATCCCTACTCAAAGGCCGTAAGCGCCGAGCATACATGTAGGCCTAAATTTTGCATCCTTTCATCGGTAATGGTGACATCTCCATATGAGTGAAACATTCTCGAGAGTGAAGTTAAACAATAATTCTATCGATCAACCTGTTATCCTTAACACAATACTTCATATCTTTGTATATATCCATGTATATATTTCGTTATTGTATTGTTTATTCGCATATCTATATATACATTATACTTGTTTTGATATATGAAATTTCTGTGTTGTACCTCATGTACCACTTTCATCGTGATTTGAGCGAATATCTAAAATGAATGAATAAATTATTTTCTAATATCAAGACATGGATTTTTTTAAAATTACAAAATAATTTTTGTTTACACAAGAAATCAATTTGTTGATACAAAAAATAAATTTATTTTCTGATATAACATGAAATTTCTTAAATCAGAAAATGCTGATAATTTTCGTTTAAATATTAGACATGTGAGACGCCGCTTAAAATTTAAAACGCACTTTGGTTCTGGGGTTAAAAAAAAAAAACAACAAGAAAAAAGACACCCAGATTTTTGGATATCAGAAAAGAGAATATATTTTGTGATAACAAAAATACAATATATGTTTTATTTATCAAAAGTAACTTTCAGTTTTTGACATCAGAAAATATACATTTATATAAAAATGTCCTAGGTGTACTAAAACGGCACCCCATTCACATAGGAATCCGTGAACGGGCAATATGGTGGATTTATGGAATAATTATAAAAATATTGTCTGTTATGGCATCATGGTCCTCGACAAAATGAGACAACTCCTAGGCAACAAACCTGATAACTGGTGGTAACCATTCTAGGAATATTGTCTCCGACTAACATCTAAAGGTCTCGTTAGAATTAGATCCTTTGATCCGCTCACTTATTTTATTTTTGTCTGAATGCCCACACCAAACCAGGTGTGTGGCGCGATGCCACTGTTCGTGGGGGTGGGGGTTAGTTTGTTTTGCATTTGTTTGTTTTCGTTGGTTGTTAATTGCATTTTAGTGTCGGTCAAGTTAAAATAAACCCCCTCTGACTCACCCACAGGTCTAAGGGGAAGTAATCAGGTTTAACAAATGAATGGATTGCTCCAGCTGATGACTGTAAACACACCTTGTCCCAGTAAAATGGAATGCTAGAATTTTTAATTGAATACTTTAGGATTTACACTTAATAAAAACATTTATTCACTTCCACCTTCACAGGTGCAAAACGCTGTTATCAGATTTTAATAGGTGTGCACAAATGAAAGCCAAACTGGTAAGTTATGATAAATGTAAAAGCATTAAAGTGGATCTCGATACGACACGTTCTTATACCAACGGTAGTTGAAACTTTTGCATTGTCACGCGTTACCAAGAAATGTAACGTTCGTTAGGTTGATGGGGTGCGAGGGTGGAAAGCAGGTGCGTGCTTTGACACAAAACGGAGAGAGGATAACGAGGAATCCCTCTGGACGCCTCCTTTGAATTGTCAAATTCTAAAAAACTTCCTAATCAGCTGTGCACAAATATTGATTAATGAAATGTTTAAATTAACAAACTAACGGGAGAAATACTTCAATTCATTCTTTATAACTGTTTCACACATTTTAGAAACTCCATAAGAACAAATAAGACACTTTCATACAAGTTAATTTGGAAGTTTATCGGATTTTTGAGGTTACTGAGAAAACTGGAGGTAGTGTGACTGGTCCTGATTAAAAACATTATTTAGTCAGTGCAGTTTGAATGTCAAAACATTCTTCTTTTTGCGTCGTATGATATATCTATAAATGTACTCTAGAATAGTTCCCGATGGAACATACCAGGAGATAATATGCTAATAGATTTACTGCCAAACTGGGTCCTTTACAAGTAAATACATATAACATGCATACAGGTTCACAGTGCGTTATTCTTTCTACATGAATATGACCACAGACACTGTATAACTATGAAAGGCAGCTAGTATCAGGGGGGGGGGGGGGGGGGGGGGGGTATCCTCGTAATTAGGAAATGCTAGTAACCACTTCATCTCGTATATTTATGAAATTTGTTCTTTCAGTCACGAGGTGTATGAGCTTTTATTTCGTAATTACGATATCTTTATTCATAATTACGAAATTAAAAATCTAATAATTTTCCTTAATACGAATCGGCTTATGTTTCAGTGTACTGTAAAGTTAAACTCAAACTGTTTTGTTTTTGTTTTTTGGGTAGGTGGGTGGGGGATTCGTCAACTTTGACTCCCCGAGTAAATAAGTTATCTTCTCACGGTCTGTCGCGGCGCCTGATGACCATTGATACCTGATGACCATTGACAAACATTGAAACATGATTAGATGACTACACCCCCGTGCTTAATGGGCGATCAATTCTTGAAAATATGTGAATTTCATTTCGGTTAGCACTTATCAATATTAATGATTGAAAGTGGAAAAACTAAATAATTAAAAAAAAAAACTAACTAAATAACTCAATATAGATTAATTTAATGTGTATGTTGCCACCTTTTTATAGATATCAGACAAACCAAAACAGAAGTATATACAGTGTATGTCAACATCAGAAAATCACACGTTTTCGTTATACAGAATAAAACTAGATAAAAACTATAGATCTCTTTTGAAAGTTGCTTTTTTATATTTCATATTCTAATATATATTTATATATCTATATTTTAATATATAGTGTACTTCGACCTATTTTTAGCTTCACTTCCCACATTGCATCCCTGTTGTACTGTAAATATTCATTCAATGTTGTTATGAGACAATTTCAGACCAATGTCAATATAGAAATCCGTATATGTTTGTGTATATAAGTATATATGTATATGTATACATGTTTGTGAGTGTATATATACATATACTATGTCAATGTGGTACATATGTGTAAATTGTATCATGTAGTTATAATGTTTAATTGTTAATTTGTATATGCCCCCGGAGGGCCCTTGATTGGTGAATAAATATATACTATCATTTATTTATAATGATTGGTAAATAAATAAATATTCTATAAACAAGTTACACAATAGAATAAAAAAAAAAAATCCAGGAATTAAACTATTCACCCCTCTCCGTAAGAATATATACGCCTAAATTAAAGGGTTTTATTTTGCTCCCCCGTTTGAATTGTCCGTTTTCATGTCAGCTGGCTATATTTTTCTTTCAGAGGCGGATCTAGGAATCTCAGAACGTGGGTGGGGGTGTCTGGGAACTTTCTCGAGGCCCCCAAGATCAGCACGAAGTCTTAAAACTATTGAGTTCTGACAAAGTAAAATTCATATATATTAGTGTTTTTGGACACCCCCCCCCCCCTCTCTCTCTCTCTCTCTCTCTCTCTCTCTCTCTCTCTCTCTCTCTCTCATTATCTATTCATTATTATTGATATTTACATGTATAAAGCGCACAATTTTACAAACAAAAATAGGGACACCAAACGCTGGATCCACCGCTGTTTGTGAACCTGTGAACCCCCGATCCTAAATTTCTCTTTATTCTTTTTTTAAATTTCCCAGATCTATGTAAAATCAGACACATATATCCGGATTTTATTGTCTTGAAACACTCAGACTTTACATTTTCCTTGATCACGTGAGACAAATATGGCCTCCACCTGACTGAATATTGTCATTTAATTTATTTTGTCAAATTTCGCTGTTAAAAGAAGAGTAAACGTAGCAAATTTACAGAGCAGTGGAGAAAGGTAGTAAGGAAATTCAAATGTGATGATCGTTTTGTAACAGTATGTGTGTTCGCCTTTGGAACCGTGGTTGATCTTGCATATTTTCGTTGCCATCTTCAAGCTCTCAATCTGTCATGTGCAATTTTACTGAAAGACACCA
The DNA here is from genome assembly GCF_947568905.1 of Ostrea edulis. Taxonomy (NCBI): domain Eukaryota; kingdom Metazoa; phylum Mollusca; class Bivalvia; order Ostreida; family Ostreidae; genus Ostrea; species Ostrea edulis. The sequence goes on along the minus strand of NC_079169.1, from coordinate 60,148,726 downwards.
ATTCCTTTAATATTGTCGATTGTTGATGCATTGATTCTATGCTTTTTACTGCTATAAAGATACTACATATGTTTGGGATGACTTCAGACTCCAAGGAAACCAGTTTCCTATTACCACTGTATTAGTATGGACGTATCAATACGTAGCTAGTTATGTCCCTTGGTTGCCATCTTACGGTATAACCCCAACTTTTCCCATGTTGGCATTTGTAGTTTTGGTAGTTTCCCCTTCTAACTGAATTGCTTTTGCTGTGTCACACCAAAATGGGACAACCTGGAGATTGGTAAGAAAGCTAAAATTTACTGTAGATTCAAGCAGTAAGTTTGGGTAGTTGGTAGTGTAATGAAGGGAGAAGTTGATTGTAATCCACTTACCTCTAATAAAAGTAATTCAATTTTAATGAAATTTGTCTAAAAACTATAAAGTAATTGCATAATGGTCTTAATAAACCATTTGGTCAAATTGATGGCTTAGTGTTGATGACTTTTGCATTTGAGGCATGATAATGTTTGATTACTACCAGATATCCATAATCTTCCTTATACCAGGAACAGATCAATTATTAAAATTCTGGGAAAATGAGCAGTAAACCAGCATGGTTGAGCTGGGTGGAACACCAAGGAGGTTTTCTCTCCTATTGATATTTCATGAATTGATTTGACGTTTTCAGAACAAATTCTTAACATTTCATTTTGTAATCACTGCAAAAAAAAAAAAACCCTCCATTTTCTGGAGATGCTATTGATTGCACAATTCTAGATGTTAAATGTCAGAATTGGTAGTGGGTGTGTACTACACATTTTCATTGTCTTGCAATTCATTGTTATGAAAAGATATATAGTAACTGGACCGTTCATTTGTTATCAAGAGAGGAAGAACCCTATTGATTTTGGGTCAAGGTCACTTTAGTACTTCATAGAAAAAAAACGTACATTTACTGATTCCCTACATTGCGAGGGGATGCCCCACTTTGCTGAGCTCTTATTAGTGTATATTTTCATAGCAAAAGTAAATATTCACTGTGGCACCAGGCAAATGACATAACCCTAAATGACACAGCCCTTTGCTGATTTTGTCTATTGCACATATCTCATAGTGATAAAAGTTTTCCAATATAACAGGTAGAATTTAAAAAATGACTAAGAAAAAAAAACCATGTATCTAACAGATATTTAGTGATTTGATTCATTTCACAAAGTTCTGCAGTCTGAATCAAATTGTTTTGTATGGTTTCAGAGGAGAATTAGTCAAAATGGCAGAGTACTGGTTGATTTCTGTTCCTGGAGAGAAGACACTGCAGCAATCATTTGAGAACTTAAATACTGCCACAATGAGGAACCAGGTCTTGTCAACTAATTACAAGTTCGCCATCCCAGATCTGAAGGTAATATGCTCAAAGTAACTGGACTGAGCTCTATTTTCTCTATTACATAGACAGACTACTGTCTGTTAAATGTTGATGGATATCATATGTTTCAATTTGAATACAAATTTTTAACTTTTTTTGACAAACTAAACCTTTTTAAGAAGAAGATAGATCATGCAGCCTGTGGTCATGGATTCTCTCTCTCTTTAGATGGGATCCTAAACCCATGCCTATATACAACTTTTTCAATATTGCTGTGAAACTAAGATATTGTGAATTGCTTTTTTTTTTTTAACATCTGATATAATCTTTTTACTCATAACGTTAATGTTTTACAGGTTGGAACTCTAGATGTTTTAGTAGGTCTATCTGATGATATGGGCAAACTGGATGTATATTGTGAGAGGTTTGTGTAACTTCAGTAACAGAAAAATAAATGATTCAGGAAACATTGTCGGCCCCATTTTTAATTTTAATATGCTGAAAGTTGGTGCAGAATGATTTTGGTGATTTTTTGTTCACAGTGTCACAAGAAAAATAGCCCAGTATTTAGGAGAAACATTGGAAGACCGCAGTGATAAACTACAGGGAAATCTGGTGGTCAATGGACGTAGGTTGATTACGGATAATGTCACAGCTTCTGAATCAGCCTGTTTTGTATTCATCGTTGTTGTTTTTATGCTACAAATTTACAATACAATATTTTTCACAAAATCTGCAAAAATTAAACTGCTGGGGAAAAACTTGTATGCAGTGTATATTCATAAAATATTACATGTATTTGAAATGTTTATATCATCTCTTAGACCAAAGGTGTGAAAATGTTAAACACTAACTTTTTTACTTTTGATTGATAGACTATAGTAACTTCTTAATTATATGTCCACACTTTTAAAGTAACCAAACAAAAAATGATAATGATAAAGTAAGAAATTGAAAAATTTGAAGCCATAATTGAATAGTTACCAGAGTTTTGAAAATAGAAATTTGAAGATATGATGATAGTTTTTAAAAATTTTATTTATCTTTTGAGTTTTAAGTTAGTATTCTTATGTTTGCTTGGAAGTTAAATATATGCTCCATAGATATGTACCGGTATATAGAATTTAAAAAAAAATCCCTTCTTCTTGTGTAACTTTAGGAATACAGTGTATTTACTTGACAGAAGATGTAAAATATATTTTGATCAGCATTATATATCCTACATGATAGTAGTTTTCTTTTAACAGTTGATATGGTGACATACTTGACCAGGTTTCAGTGGGATTTGGCAAAATATCCGACCAAACAGTCATTAAAGAATATAGCAGAAATCATTGGAAAGGTACAGGACTTTAGCGTATTACAGTTTATTATATGATTGAATAATTCCAAGCTCTCTAATTGGCTGAGATCCAACAATGTAGAAATCATACTACGTTATGTTTACCTGCACGTGACCTTCCAGGTGAACATAAGGAATTATTTTTTCCACATAAGACCAAAAATAGACCTTCCAGGTGAACATAAGGAATTATTTTTTCCACATAAGACCAAACATAGACCTTCCAGGTGAACATAAGGAATTATTTTTTCCACATAGGACCAAAAATAGGTCGTTGAAACTTACAATTAAAGCAAAGAACAATCTTGAAGGGTTTTTTAATCATTTAATCATATAGTAAAACAATTATTGCTGTTTTTGAGGTCAATACGATGATTTAGCCACCTTCGAAGTACAATATTCACCTCGCCCTTCAGGCTCGTTGAATATTGTACTCCTCAGGTGTCTAAATCATCGTATTGACCTCAAAAATAGCAATAATTGTATAATGATGTACAAGACTTATAGTTTCATAGAGAGAATTTCTACAGAGATAACTTTCAGTGAAATCTACATGTGACAATATCTGATGATATTATGAGACAAAGCAAGATCTATAACAGTAGTGTTTGAATTTGCAGGAGTTACTGCCCTTAGTGTTTGATACCATCAAATTTATTTACAGCAAGTCTCACAGATTGAAACTGACCTGAAAACAAAAGCCACAGCATACAACAATTTAAAAGGGAATCTGCAGAACCTTGAAAGGAAGTCTACGTAAGGTTTATTTGAAAAATTTCTTGAAGAAAAAAACCTCATCAAAAGGCATTGCTCATATGAAAGATTCCTAGAAATAAATACATGTAGTATTTATTCTTTTATGTAGACATAAATAATAAGGGTTAAACTTTTAACAAAAGTCTAATTCCTTCTTGTTTGATATTTGACTGGTTTTAGGGGAAGCCTGTTCACTAGAAACCTTGCAGAACTGGTAAAGAGAGAAGATTTTGTGTTGGAATCTGAGTATCTACAGACTGTCTTAGTGATTATTCCAAAGTAGGTATAGCGACGACAACTGGTTATACACAGTATTGCAAGGCCACACCTAAAAAATTTCTGTTTCTCTACTGTTCTTGACAGTTTTCTTGACTTTTTTGGCTATCCCTGCAGGTATTGATATGAAAATGTTTACATGAACTTATTTCAATGAGTTACAGATCAAGTTTGAATTTGGGCTTTGTTGAACTTTTTTTTGAAAAAGAGTTATAGACTTTAAACTTAGCAAATAATGCCATGAAGTAGATCTCTTTTGTAATGCATGCCATCACAATGATGTCTAGTGTAGCTTTATAGCTTTATACGGATTGTCACCTCCTAGAGGGTGTTTCTCTTGTGTCTTGATGATTTAATAGAGCATGATTTAACATGTTGCAGAAATATCATGCATGACTGGCAGGCCAAGTATGAAACACTGACAGATATGGTAGTTCCAAGATCATCAAGGTTAGCATACAGATTTATATTTTTAATGTGTATACATATCTATTATATGATTGAATAATTCAGAGCTTTCTGATTGGCTGAAATTCAACAGATTAGAAGAAAAAATTAAATGTTATGCTCACCTGCAGATGCCTTTGAGGTGAATAAAGCATCTGATTTCTTCAACAGTGGATCAAAATGAATTTGTGAAGACGACTGATGAGATATCGTTTGTTAATTTCTGAAGATGACTGATCAGATGTTGTTTGTCAATTTCTGAAGACGACTGATCAGATATCATTTGTTAATTTCTGAAGACGACTGATCAGACATTGTTTGTTAATTTCTAAAGACGACTGATCAGATATTGTTAATTTCTGTAGACGACTGATTAGATATTGTTAATTTCTGAAGACGACTGATCAAACATGGTGCACCCTAAGGAGTAGATAATCCTTATTGATTTTGAGGTCAGAAGGTCAAAAGTTATAGTGCTCTGGATATAAGATGTTGTCTGCACAGTATCGTGGAAACCCTTGCTTGACAGACATCAAACTCAAAACACCCCTAAAGAGTAGATGACCCTCATTGGTTTTCAAGTCATAAGGTCAAAGGTCATGATTCAAATGACTGGCTATTTGAAAATGTTTACTCACTACAGTATCTTGAGAGATCAAGCTTATTATTATGGTTGCCTCACAATAATATATAACCCATATTTTTCACAATCATTAACAGGCATTCAAATGTAAAGTTGATCCTTTTCAATAATGCCACAAGTGGGGATATATCTTTCTAAAATATTTTTCATTTTCAAAAATGGAATTTATTCTTTAAATAAACAAAAAGAATGTTATTTCTCAAGCATCCTCAAGTGAGAATGTTCCATATAATACAATGTGCCCATGGTAAAAGTAGTCACAACCTCAGGTGCCAAAGGTCCATGATTTGGGTAGTCTGTCCGACACAACTTCACATTCCATATTATCTTAAGATATCTGTCACTGTAATTATACATAGAAGAAATCCTTTTTTTTTTTCACTACTTGAAACTTTGTTAGCTTACCTGAGCTTTACTGGTCTAGATGTGACAAAATGTAAAATCTTACTGATAAATTTCATTCTTAATGGTGAGATATCCAAAATACAATGGTTAACAGGTCATGGAAAATAAGCATCTGGAATGTTAACATCTGAATTCATGTAGTGTCATTGAAATTGGCAGTCTCATGTAATATAATGTAATGAAAGTTTGTGTCATGAATATGATTCATTAAATTTCATGTATCTGTCCTTCAGGACTCTCTCATTAAATTTCATGTATATGTCCGTCAGGACTCTCTCATTAAATTTCATGTATCTGTCCTTCAGGACTCTCTCATTAAATTTCATGTATATGTCCTTCAGGACTCTCATTAAATTTCATGTTCTGTCCTTCAGGACTCTCTTTGAAGATGACGAGAACTGCTTGTGTTCTGTGACACTCTTCAGAAAAGTGGCAGAGGACTTCAAAAACAGATGTAGAGAGAACAAGTAGGTCAAACACTACAGTGTATCTTACTAAGCAACCTAAAATCTGCAGGCACTCTCTCTCATTGCTACATGATGAATTTCATTTGATTTTTAGGAGCAAAATGTGATTTTATTCAGGAACGTATTGAAGAAGGAATTAAGAACTATATACACATGTTTTGTTTTTACTTTCAGATTTATGGTCAGAGAGTTCACTTACAATGAAAAAGACATAGCTGATGGTAAAATGGAAATCTCAAAGCTCGAAGATGACAAGAAAAAGCAATATGTAAGTGTTGATAATAAAAGATATTTTACGAAATGTGACCAAAAAGAGACTGTCATACATTCAATAGATGCTCATAAACTTATCATTGATGAATGTTTCATATTTTTATTATCCACATTCCAGAACAAATAAGTACAGATTTCTTATACAAGAAAAAAAATACCCCGTTAGATGAGAGTAGTAAGGGGGAGAACTCTATTGATAGTCATGGCATACTGGTGGCAGAGACAGACAGTAATCAAAGTTACATCGACCATTAAAGGGAGCTGCGCTCTTCCTGGAAATAGGGAAAACTATTTATATTGTTCTTGAATTTTCATGATATAAATTCACATCATTTACTTGCATCAATTTACTTTATTGAATAATTTTTTGGAATTGCTTGTGAAGTTTTTGTGAGGAGATATTTCAGCACTAGCTGAAATAGGAAGTTGAATTTTGAACCGTGATGTGTTCTGACAATGATTTCAGTATCTACAAGGTTTGGAACGTATAAAATCTTATTTTATTGTTCATGAAGCATGCATTCAAATTTTTTATTTTTAGCTACAAAGTTAAAGTTGAACCTATGACATGGACAAATCAATTTTTATAACCCCGGAAATGAAGCTTAGGAGGGTATATTGGAATCAGCATGTCCATGTGTCTGTCTGTCCATCAGTCTGTAGACATGATTTTTTGTGGACACATTCTGAGAGAGTAGAATTTTTCTGAGAATTTGTACATTCTTTATCCACTATATAAAGATGTGTATCTGGGACAATTTTTCTTCATTTTACAAGTGCTTTTTTTCTCAACTTTATGGACTTGGTCATTTTGTTCTAGATTTTGTAATGACACTCTCTCACAGAGACTACTGCAACAGTTTAGGAGAGGGTATAATGGAATCATCGTTTAATTTGTTTTTAATCTGGCTTTCTGGATATGATTTTGTCCAGATGTCTTTTAAGATACTGTATAGCCAGTTTGTTCCTCGGGGTGATAAATTTGACATATTTTAGCGGTTAAGGAGAAATGCTACACCAGAGAAGTTTGATATGGATGAAAAGTGGAGGATATGTGCTATTATATTTTGAAATTGAAAACTTTCAAATTTACTATTTAGTCAAAAAATGCAGTTTTAGTATAAAGCAATCTGAAAAAAATTAAAACCCCTGGTGGACTCGAACCTGCAGTTGACATGCTAACCTACTGAACTACTCAGCTAGGCATTGGAATTTGAAATGAATAGACAAATATTGCTGATATTTATATTTTCATCCATGTTTTGAAAGGAAGTCAGCCATTATGATGATGTAAAGTACCTCCTTAAATGGCGTTCCGCCAAAATTTCACTCGCCAAATATACACCTAATTGTGACCTCAGCATTTGCAAGAGAGAAATAATTCATTGTCTGCCAAAATTTATTCCGCTAATATTCTTAGCTAAATTTTAGACCTGAGGAAAAAACGTGCTATACAGTACCAGTACATCAAATTTTCTGAAAATTTGTACAACTTTTATCACACCATAATTATTAATCAGTATTGAGGTGAAAGGAATTTAGAGTACACTATTACTTGTAGTTAAGTGAAACATGAGTAATGTTGAAACTTTGTCTTTCTGGTCTTCAGTTATACAATATTTCAAATATGCCCCAATAGGAATGAGCCCTTCTTGGGTATTAATCTCATAAGGACAGATCTTGTCTAAATTTAGTGATAATGTTTTAAAATTTTCTTTTCTCCCAATATTCTTCTAGGGTCCATTGGTGAAATGGTTGAAAGTTAACTTTGGAGAAAGCTTCTCTGCTTGGATCCATGTCAAGGCACTAAGAATATTTGTGGAATCAGTTCTCAGGTATGGTCAGGTTCATTCTCCCATTCTGAAGTTTTTTATTTTCTAACTTTTTTCATTTACTACAGTAAATCTTGAGTGTTTGTAAAATTGAGTGAAAGAGAACCATGCGTATGAACATGCAGTATCACATTTTACATGGCACTGTCATTTGGTTACAAGTACTTCAATTTTTAGATTCTTATGACTTATATTTGATGATAGGTATGGTTTGCCTGTCAATTTCCTAGCAGTGTTAATGCAGCCCCACAAGAAGACAACCAGAAAGTTACGAGAAGTCATGAACCAGCTGTATGCTCATTTAGACTCACCTGCCTCTCAAGATGTAAGTTTCTTTATTGTTTGTAATCACCTCCACATGTACAAGTATTTTGTAAACTTACTAAACATCAGAACAAACCCTTCTCTGTCCATCTTGTAACAATATGAATGTAATTGTCGTTGATTATGATTTGTGGTATCTTGTATGTGGTGCATTTTAAAGCATCATCATAATTCTTTTAGAAGACTTTACATGTCCACTCAATACAAATATCCTGTGAACTATGTCGTGCATGGCACAGTGGTGTTACAGCTTTTGATTTCTTTCAGGCTGGACAGATGGAGATCCCAGGTTTGGTTGGAATCAGTAATTTAGACTACTACCCCTACGTGTATTACAAAGTCAGTCTGGATTTAGTAGACCCCACGCAGTAGACCGAGCCGTGGCGGACTGGTGGTTGAATTATTCTATTTCCTATGGTTGAACACTATTAGTGCTGGCTGGTAATGTATTGGCTATCAGCTTGAGGGTAAAGGTCAAACCCATGACAATATAGTGATATTTACATTATAGAGAGTACATTTCTTATGTATATTTTATGAACAAGTCATTCCATTTCTGATTATGTTTTAAATTTTGTTACTTTTGTTTATTCAGAGAAACCAACACTTTTGTTGATAAGAAAGGTACATAGAGGTGTTGCATCAAGTTTACTTCCATTTAGAATGTAAACTCTTGTTGCCTTCATTTTCCTCATTAAAAAAACCTTTTCATATAAATGTGCATCTTTCTTACCCACGTAGGCACAATGTTATAAATGTTGGTATCCTTGTTTAAATAGAAAAGTAACTAGAGTATGAAAGGTCCCACTAGAGGGTCATAGAACTGTGATTTGAATACGGATGTATTTATTGTTAATTCTTTTATTGAATGTAAATAAAGTCAACTTTAGAAGTCAACGTACAATAAACTAGCTTAATAGAGGCATTGTTTTCTTTTTGCTAAATAATTCTCCAAGAAACAGAATTGGGTCTCAAGAATTGGAGTTTGTCGGTGGAATTTTGTATGATGAAATCTTGTGTGCATCAGGCAGAATAGAGCAGCGTTGTATATTCTATGTATCACTTGCAATATAAGCAGATATTGAAGCTAGTCATTATTACAGATAGATATATATAACACGTCAATATGTGTACATGTATATGGACTTCATCTGATGAAAATAAATTATGCTGATAAGCTTCTGGGTTTATTGTTCATATTGTGCGGTGGCTGCGTCACTATGACAGGAGTTGGTTATATGCGTGTCTGCTGCTTCCTTGGATGTGGTAGCCATTTCTCATCCTCCATGTATAGAATTTAAGAGAAATTTTTTGTAACAACCAAAATATTGTGGTGCACACTAAATATTTTGCAAGTATCATTCAAGAGATAAACGTGAACTCTCTTTGAAAAATATTTGCATCACTTATTCTGAAAATTGTCTCATTTTCGTAGTATGTAGAAAAACACCCAATAAAATTGGAGTTAGGTGAAATTCTAGAAACCCTAACCCTGGGTCTGAATTCTAACCTGATTTGTAGCCTTAGCTGTGACATGTATAACATCCCTGAATTTTATTTCATAATGGACTATACATGTATTTGGTTTGGGCACATGAAGTTACTTTCAAATACATGTGGACTGAAGAGGTGGAGATTTTTTTAGTCTTAAATACCAATCTTAATGTTTACTATGCAAGAATCTTATAAAAATCTTTCATTGGTAGAAATACATGTATTTATTTTCCAAATCACTGTTTCAGAAATGAAATAAAAAAAAACCTGATGACACAAAAAATTGTGTATTTAGACAGTAAATGACAGCACATAATTCTGATGTTGTGTTTCAAGAATTGTTATGTCATGTAAGAGTTTAAAACTTGAAAGAAATATGTTTTGGATCTTGAAGGACTTTTTGGAGTATCCAAGTTGGCCCAAAACAGTCTATAGAAGGTTTCATTTGTTGTTTGGTCAAGAGCCTTTCATCACTCAGATCGGGAATTCATCAGCTATAGGTTAAGTGCCACAAATTTGGACCTATGCATAGTGCTTGGGTGTATTTATTTTTAACATGTCAACACCTACCATGACACAGGACGTCCAAATTTTAGGGGGGGGGGGGGCATGGTGTCCTTTAGCCCCATGATATCAGCCTGAAGTATGGTTTAGAACTGTTGGGACCAACCCAAAGCCTGGTTTGTCCTGATGGGCTCAACCTAAAGCCTGGTTTAGTGTGTCCTGATGGGACCAACCCAAAGCCTGGTTTAGCATGTCCTGTTGGGACCAACCCAAAGCCTGGTTTAGTGTGTCCTGCTGGGACCAGACGAAAGCCTGGTTTAGCGTGTCCTGATGGGATCAACCCAAAGCCTGGTTTAGCGTGTCCTGATGGGATCAACCCAAAGCCTGGTTTAGCGTGTCCTGATGGGATCAACCCAAAGCCTGGTTTAGCGTGTCCTGATGGGATCAACCCAAAGCCTGGTTTAGCGTGTCCTGCTGGAATCAACCCAAAGCCTGGTTTAGCGTGTCCTGATGGGATCAACCCAAAGCCTGGTTTAGCATGTCCTGTTGGGACCAACCCAAAGCCTGGTTTAGCATGTCCTTCTGGGATCAACCCAAAGCCTGGTTTAGTATGTCCTTCTGGGATCAACCCAAAGCCTGGTTTAGCGTGTCCTGCTGGAATCAATCAGGCCTCTTGTCCACAAGCAACGTTAGATAGTTTGAGGAAGTTAGTAACCAAAACTTTATCATAGTATATAAAGGTATAGAACGTATACTGATATCTTGGTTTTATTTTGATTGTTTTAGAAGAACTATACATGTATGACATGTTCCTAGTTATTTATAAAGGACTTTATTATATTAATGATTTACCATCAATTTTCAAATGTATTTCAAACATTACTTTGTATTATAGATATTTCTCTGTAATATAGATATTTCTCAAGATGGGACTAACACGATAAATATATCAACTGGAATTTTTCCAGCATTCAAAATTAAAGAAATTGTGGGAATTAAAATATTTGGAAACAGCCAATGTAATTAATAACTATGTGCTTTTTTGTTTGTTTTTTTTTCATCCAAAAAAAAAAAAAAAAATTCACACAACTGGTAATTGTAACTGATTAGAGGCCGACCTTATTGCACTCGAGAGTTTTTGGAAGAGCTATCCACCCTTGGTAAACATAAGAAAAATCTAATTTTCTAAAAACATTTGTAGCAAATGATTAATTTTGTTTCATGTTTTCATAAAGAGAAAGTTTATGTAACATTTTACCAAGAGATATGTATGCAAATTTTATTTCATTTTAAAATATTTTAATTTTAGTTTTATAAAACATTGCTCTTCCCATAGACTTCAATGTTAATTCTAAGTGAAATGAATCAAGCAGCAATCAAAATTTTGTAAATCCCTATGTTGAAATAATTTTGTTCAATAAACTCTTGAAAATGATACCATGATTACAAAATTTCCACTATCCATTTTAAGAGGATGATTTATCACATGTATATGAAATTACAATATGTACATTGAATACCTTAATGACTGTTTTATGGGACCGAAATTCATGACATACCAAATATTGTCCCTCATTACCTTCTTAGATTTATATACTGTGTAGACTTATTTGTACATGCATGTAAACCAAAGAAAGTAATGTAAACAGTTGTGTAATTGTAGTCATGTTTTCAACAACACATTTATTTTCAAATTGTGAAAATGAAATTTCGTATACATGAACATAATCTATGTTTAAAATCAATCATGAAAAAAACACACTGTAGAAACATCCATTGATCTTGGTTGTTAGACCAGGCTGAGGGGTCATAAAATGGAGAAGAGTCTCACGTTCTCACTCTGTGATCTATATTATAAAAATGAGATTAATTCATCAAGTGTAAGCTCTTCTTGGTTGGTTTTATAATCCCCAGAGCCGGAATACTTAACATGGGCACTGTCTATAACAAATTGAACACATTCAATGAATAAAACTTGAAAATCACTTCAATATGTACATTCATGTGGTTGGATTGCTATTATCATAAACAGCCATAGAATACTTAACAGTTGCACCAAATGTCAAATGCGTTGACATCTCTTTTTCTGTGGGATCCATGTCAAAATTGTTGCGTCATACAATATAACATTTCCAGATTACAAATTTGAAGAGCAAATAAATTGTCCAGATATAGTATTGTAAATTTTTGTCCACATCTTTTATGACACAAAGAAAATTCCAGTTTGTAACTTTCAATCCAGTTCGGAATCATCCCAGTCTCTTATTGAAGGATCAACAGTTGTGGCACCAATGTTGGTGGCCAAGTCCTGAATTTTCTGTTCTTTTGACATTTTCTTTGAGGCTTCCTCCATCTCTGAGACGTCACTTGTTGCTGTCTTTGACACCCGGGACCCTGCCAGTGCTCCGAGTCCATGAAGAAGATGCTGTGATTGTGCTCTGGCCTGCATGTCATAGGAGCCTGGAATTTCTGGAGTTACGTCATCTAGACTGATCTCTGATATAGATGCTCCAAATGCTTTGGATTGTCCTCCCGTTAATCTAGGTTCTCTGTCTGTTGGAAGTTCTTCAATCAGCAGTCTAGTAGAGTCATTGTTGCCTGACACCTCCTCAACCAGAGGTCGTTTTGAGGTCGACGTGCTCGATTCCCGGATTAACGGCTGCTCTGAGGTTCCTTCTGTTTCCTCCTCACTGTCACTGCTGTCTGTGAGGACCTCAATCTTTGGCTTGTATGTGGTCTGAAATTTTTTATGAACAGATCAGATTTCAATTCAAAACATGAGCATTGGTCATTGTAACAGGAAGGGAGAAAATGCAAACGGACCAGACTGGGATTTAAACACGGGCCCCCTGAATCTCTAGTCGGGTGCTCTACAAATGGAGCTAACTGGCCACCGGTGACTGAACCCAGCTCACAGCTACAATATCACAAATTGCAGTGAGGAGGAAAATTCTTATGAACATGTTTCATTGGGACCTTCACAGTCCTCTACTTTAATTCAGGTACATAAACTAGACCTGTAGTTCCACTCCTATTGTAGCATATTGTAGAGGAGGGGAATGTGCAGCATCAGCATTCCCCAATAGTTGTTTCCCTTTGAAGACTTTTCTTCCATAATGTAAGACACAAAAGGTATTTGTACTCACGCAGTGGATACAAAGTTGACATAGCATTTACATATTGCCGAAAATAATATCATTACTTGCTTCATAACCACCTGGACTGCGTAGAACACAAATCTAGTAAGCTATGAGTATTTAGGCAGACCTGTGTTCCCTAGGGAACCCAGAGGATGAGTATTTATAGATAAAATATTTCTGAAAAATGTCAAACTTCACTGTCTTGTTTTGAGATAAAGTACGTATCGATCGTGTGGAAGTGTAATTGAATGATAATCGTAAATTTAATCAAACACTCTTATTCAGATAATTTCTTATCATAAATGAGTTATTAATGAGTACAGCCAGGCAAATGAACAAACACAAAAGGCCCATGGGCCACAATGCTCACCCAAGTCATCTTGGTCCTGCTATTCATCAGGAGAAGATTTTAAAACATTTATTACCCTCTTTACTCCTATGAAAAATTTTGACCCCATATCATAGCCCATCTTGACCTCACCGTGTCATGATGTAAAACTTAATTTGAATTTACGCAACATAAGGATGCTTTGATATCAATATTACTAACATGGCCTTGATGTGCTGAACAAGATTTTTTAACTCTATTCACATATCTCCGATTTTAGCCTTATCCTAACCTCAGGGTCTATAATTTAACACCTTAACACCCCCCCCCCCCCCCCAAATAAAAACTTCAATACACACAGCATGGGAATATTTGTATATCAATATAATTCAGTGTGTCACTGCTACTATTGAAATAATTTTTTTTTTTCAAATTTCCTACATATTCTCATGAAAAATTTTGAACCCCTAATTTGGCTTCACAGGGGCCTTGGTTTGATCAAATATGAATGTGCTACATTGGAATGCTTGCATATTCTCATGAAAAATGATGGCCAGTCATTCTTGAGCTGAATTTTAAAGATCTTATTTTTAAGATGTATTCCCATAAATATTTTGATCCCCTATTGTGGCCCCACCCTAACTCCAAGGACTATGATTTAGACAAACTTGAACTTTCTGACGATGTTTGTATGACCGAGTCAAGTTCTGCTGATCTTGAGAAGGAAAATTCTTATATATTGCCCCTATTTGATCCCATATTGTGGCCCCCATCCTACCATCCAGGGCCATGATTTGAATAAACAGGAATCTGCACTACATGTACCTGAGGATGCTTGAATATTTTAATGATAATAAAATATGACTAATCATTGACCTGCTGTTCTTGAGAAGATGATTTTTAAAAGATTTCCCCATATTACATCATGTAAAACTTTCATCTCCTATTGTGGCCCCAACCTACCCTTGGGGCCAAAATTTGAACAAACTTGAGTCTGCACTACCTGAAAAAAACCTCAACATATTGATGTGGCTGGTCATTATCCTACAGTTCTTTTAAATGACCCCACTCTATTTTCACCTCTTCTTGATTATCTTCCCTTAGAATGGGTATGGCCCTTCACATAAACAATTGAATTCTCTTTCCCCAAGGATGCTTTATATCAAGTTTTGTTGAAATTGTCCAGACAGTGCTCCCTTGAGTTTATAGGGCAGGTGAGCTAAAACTTTCACATAACTTAATTGTCTTCTACATTACCAGTCTGTAACATATCAGGATACTTCATACCCACACAAATATTTAAGGGGATACAAACATTCCTGCATCACAGAAGAGATAATATTATACTGTGGAATCAATAGAATTCGTGGTGGCCCCCTCACCTATGAATTTACATCCTCAACAAATAAAGACATTCCAGAGTTATCTTTCTTACAAATATATAAATTCATGAAATTACGTCCCCACGAACCCGTAAAAATTCAATAATCCACAAAAATTGGCCCCCACAAATTCAAATGATTCTAGAGTATTACAAATCCCATTTCAATTAGACTGACTATATGTTTAATTGGTATTATATATTCAAAATTCAGGATTAAGGATTGTGTATATTATGATTTGAACAGTGCTTTTGAGATTTAAAAAAATCTTTTTTGTTACCATGAAAATGGAATATGAGAGGTGACAAATTGAAAGAGAAATGACTTTGTACCTTTGTCTGTTGTGCTATGCTTATCAGCTGTTCTTCATTGACATCAACATCTTCTAAGTCTGGGAGATCCTATAAAATAGCAAGTGTCATTTCATGTACATGTAATTGCCAAGAGTATGATGTATGATAATACAGAAACACTTATCCCGGTAGATTTAGTTAAAATCAATCTTTCATTATACTTACATCCAAGTCATCCTTATTCTTGTCTGAAACAAAGATAAACATCTCTCATTTTATATTCTGTGATAACAAAAACAAAAATTTCAGCTCCCTGAATCAAAGCTTGAAAAAAAGAGTGCAGAAAACCAAGAGGGACAGATTGACTGACAGAAGGATGGACGGACGGACAGACAAAGAATAAACCTATAGTCCTTTGATTTCACAGGTAGGGGACTAAAAAAAAGACAAGAGGCCCACAGGCCTTATCGGTCACCTGAGTACTACTGAACAAGAGGGCCAAGGGCCACATCGCTCACCTGAGTCACCTTGGCTCATATTTAAAGATTTTCCCTATATATTTGTATGCAAAACTTTCATCCCCCCTTGTGACCCCATCCTACCCCTGGGGGCCATGATTTTAACAAACTGAAATATGTCAGAAAGCTTTTTTGTAAATATCAGCTTTTCTGGCTCAGTGGTTCTTGAGAGGAAGATTTTTAAAGATTTTCCATATATATTTGTATGTAAAACTTTGATCCCCTATTGTGGCCCCATCCAACCCCCAGGGGCCATGATTTGAATAAACTTGAATCTGCATTATGTCAGGAAGCTTTCATGTAAATCTCAGCTTTTCTGGCTCAGTGGTTCTTGAGAAGAAGATTTTTAAAGATTTTCCATATATATTTGTATGTAAAACTTTGATCCCCTATTGTGGCCCCGTCCAACCCCCGGGGGCCATGATTTGAACAAACTTGAATCTGCATTATGTCAGGAAGCTTTCATGTAAATCTCAGCTTTTCTGGCTCAGTGGTTCTTGAGAAGAAGATTTTTGAATGACCCAACCCTATTTTTGCATTTTTGTGATTATCTCCCCTTTGAAAGGGACATGGCCCTTCATTTGAACAAACTTGAAAGCCCTTCACCCAAGGATGCTTTGTGGCAAGTTTGGTTGCAATTGGCCTAGCGGTTCTTGAGAAGAAGTTGAAAATGTGAAAAGTTTATGCCGACGCCGACAGACAAATTTTGATCAGAAAAGCTCACTTGAGCCTTTGGCTCAGGTGAGCTAAAAAGTATCACTACTGAGTACTCCCAAGGACTATGAAATCTAGAAAAAATTTCCTGTTCTGAATATCTAAGCCAAATGTTCAGAAACAGTATAAAACAAGATGTGTTCTTAAAACTTCAATGCCCTCAAAAGTGCATACATTTATGGAAGGCTTTATAATATAATAGGTATATTAACATTAAAACATTAAAAGATATGACTAATTTGGATACATCCTAGAGTCAAAACCTTGGGTTGTAAAATTCACCATTTTTTGTACATCCTTTTCTGCTATTCCTAAGTATGCATTTAGATTTTATACAGTATCAGCAAACTTACACATAATACTATATACTAAGTTTGGTCCCACCCTGGGGTCAGAACCCCTACCTTGGGGATCATCAAATTTACAATTTTGATAAAGGACTACCTGCTCTTTCTAAATATCCATTTAGTTTAAATAGTATCAATAGCACTAAAGAAGATACTATTTAAGTGTTTTACACATAAACACTATATACCAAGTCTGGCCGACCCTGGGGTCAGAACCCCTACCCCAGGGGTCCTGAAATTTACACTATTGGTAGAAGATTCCTTGCTCATCATTACTAAATACATGTACTCACTTTCTCTGTTAGATGTCCAGGAGTAAAGAAGAAAATTTCTACAGAAATATATCAATTTTACAGTTTTTACCCCAAAATTAAGGCCCCTTAGGGGAGGGGGGAGGGTCATGAAATTTACAATTTCCAGTCTCCTTCACCTACAGATGCTATACCAAATTTGGTTAATATTGGCCCAGTAGTTTCTGGGAAGAAGTTGTTAACAGACAACAGACGCAGACCAATAGCTAAAAAATTGCCTAAATTATTTGCTTTGTTGAAGATTTCTTACCTGAAATTTCTGTGATGAATAGTCTTGTGCTGTCTTCATTTGAAGATTCTTCTATAATTAATTTTGAAGGAAACCCAAGTCAGAAAATAAATACATTGTACCCCAATAAAAATCATATATGGAATACTAAACACAAAATAAAAATGCACAATATATTTTGACAGCTTGACCTGTTAAATGCATATTTGTTGTTTGTGTGATGTTGAATTCATATTTACATATAATGTAATCATTTGCTTAGACAAATATCTTGTCTAACAGAATCTCTAATGTGATGTTGCATACTCACTGGATCCAGAAAAGATGCCTTTTTCAGATATGGGGGCCTTGCTGGTGATGATTGGAGCTTCATCCTCATCCTCCCTATCTGATGAAGAGTCTAACTCATTTGCCTAAAATCAAAACATGACACAATATCAGTGAAATAATAGGTTATTTCTATTAATAATCATGCTAATAATGTTTCACTTTACAGTTATTTCTTAGCAAATCCCTTTTATTTTCTTTACTTCTCCCTTCATTCTATATTTTACTGTCAGTCATGCTTATCTTCTCTCCCTTCATTCTATATTTTACTGTCAGTCATGCTTATCTTCTCTCCCTTCATTCTATATTTTACTGTCACTCATCTTTATCTTCTCTCCCTTCATTCTATATTTTACTGTCAGTCACCCTTACCTTTTCTCCCTTCATTCTATATTTTCCAGTGAGCCAGCAGACACTGTCTTCATCCACCTCTCCCTCTATTCCTTGTTCTCTCAGTTCCTTTTCAATCTTTTCTTTCTCACTTTTCTTTCTGATGTTGAGCATTGCTGAAATAAAAATGAAATATACTGCAACATACATAAACAAAATGGAGGCACATACAAAATTCTAGTAATACAGATATTTCAAATGTTTATTTTGATGTTTTCAAATCCATATATGTGACCTTTAACACTGTCCTGTAGTTTCCTCCTCTCGTGGTCAATCCAGATTTCTCTTTCTTCTCTCTCAGCTTCAACACCTCCTCTACCCCTAAAATAGTTTTAAAGTCTTTAACTTTTACTGGACAAGAAAACATGTTACATGGTAATCGTAGCTTATTACATAAGTATTTGTGTATTCTTTTACAATATTACAGGCTTTAAAATTGTTATAAAATAATTTGTACCTATATCAAACTTCAGATTTAATACCTGTTTGGGAGCCTAATGAAGATATGAAGTTGACTTATTTTGGAGTCTACACAGTTATGCTTGACAACTATGAAACTTACCAAGCCTCAGCACAAGCTCTGTCTTTGGGGAACACAGGTCTGTCATCAAGGTAGGTCAAGTGTTTCTGAAAAAAAAATGATTGGAACAGTTGACTTACATATACATGCACCATCATAAGTAATTTTCACATACTAAACCAAATCCCACTTCTTTTCTTCACATTGTGTTTTGAATAGAAGGAAGTACTTACCAGTCAGACAATGAGAATCTTTCAATAATTACTTACCAGTTGGACAATGAGAGTATTTCTGTAATTACTTACCAGTCAGACAATGAGAGTCTTTCAGTAATTACTTACCAGTCAGACAATGAGAGTCTTTCAGTAATTACTTACCAGTCAGACAATGAGAGTCTTTCAGTAATTACTTACCAGTCAGACAATGAGAGTCTTTCAGTAATTACTTACCAGTCGGACAATGAGAGTCTGTGATTACTTACCAGTCGGACAATGAGAGTATTTCTGTAATTACTTACCAGTCGGACAATGAGAGTCTTTCTGTAATTCTTGATGTGTTTCAGCAGCCCATTTCCCATCAAATTGAGCACTTTCTGTCAAAATGTTAAAATGAAATTCATTCACAACACAAAATTTTAATGAAGTTGTTGATTTCAAGATGGATATAATGTATATGGACCAAGTTATGCAAATTCAAAATTTAGCAAAGTTGTTGTTAGTGGACTGTTTGACATAACCATGAATAAGCACCATCTGTATTGTGCTAATAAATGATAATGATAAAGCCTGTAGTTTACAGTGAGAGGAGTAACTTGTAGTCTGCAGTCTATAGTGAGGAGGGTAACTTGTAGTCTGCAGTCTATAGTGAGGAGGGTAACTTGTAGTCTGCAGTCTATAGTGAGAAGAGTAACTTGTAGCCTTCAGTCTATAGTGAGGACAGTAACTTGTAGTCTGCAGTCTATAGTGAGGGGCATAACTTTACATTGAGAAGGGTAACTTGTAGCCTGCAGTCTACAGTGAGGAAGGTAACTTGCAGTCTGCAGTCTAAAGTGAGGGGAGTAACTTTACATTGAGGAGGGTAACTTGTAGCCTTCAGTCTACATTGAAGACAGTAACTTGTAGTCTGCAGTCTATAGTGAGGGGTGTAACTTTACATTGGGGAGGGTAACTTGTAGCCTTCAGTCTATAGTGAGAGGAGTAACTTGTAGTCTGCAGTTTATAGTGAAGGGAGTAACTTTACATTGAGGAGGGTAACTTGTAATCTGAGTGAGGAGGGTAACTTGTAGTCTGCAGTCTATAGTGAGGGGAGTAACTTTACCTTGAGGAGGGTAACTTGTAGCCTACAGTCTACAGTGAGAAAGGTAACTTGTAGTCTGCAGTCTATAGTGAGGGGAGTAACTTTACATTGAGGAGGGTAACTTGTAATCTGCAGTCTATAGTGAGGAGGGTAACTTGTAGCCTGCAGTCTATAGTGAGGGGAATAACTTTACATTGAGGAGGGTAACTTGTAGCCTGCAGTCTACATTGAGAAGAGTAACTTGTAGTCTGCAGTCTACAGTGAGGGGCGTAACTTTACATTGAGGAGGGTAACTTGTAGTCTGCAGTCTATAGTGAGGAGGGTAACTTGTAGTATGCAGTCTATAGTGAGGGGAGTAACTTTACATTGAGGAGGGTAACTTGTAGCCTTCAGTCTACATTGAATACAGTAACTTGTAGCCTGCAGTCTATAGTGAGGGGAATAACTTTACATTGAGGAGGGTAACTTGTAGCCTGCAGTCTACATTGAGAAGAGTAACTTGTAGTCTGCAGTCTACAGTGAGAGGAGTAACTTGTAGCCTTCAGTCTTGTAATCTATATGGAATTTAAAAAAAGTGTTAAACTATTGTCTATATTGACCCTTACCAAGTTCTGCATTTTTTCAAACACATCAATGGCTTTGGGATCTTCTATTCTATTATGTGCAAGGTCTAGAACACTGACGGTGTGCAGTTCACCTAAGTGCTCCAATGATGCAACATCCGTTAATCGATTGTGTGAGAGATTCAGGGTATTCATAACTGGGAGGCAATCTATAATTTAGAAAAACTGAATATTGTAAATTGTTGAAGTCACACACTGTCACATTTAATGTTGACAAAGAATCTTTTTCATTCAATTCATATACTGCAACATGTGACCACAATAAAACATTAATTAACAGAAATGCTCTAAACAAAACTGAGATACAAACAATATTTGAACAATGAGAAAAAAAGCTACACTGATGGTCAGACATTATACATGTATTAGGAATTAATACTACATATTTGTCTTTCTCCTAGAATTGACAGTAATCTATATACCTAAGTTTTCCACTTTTCGGAGAGAGTTGTGGCTGAGGTTAAGAGTGTCCAACTTTTGGAGGGGCTCCAGGTTTTCAATCTTCTCAATTATATTCTGATGGAGGTACAAGCATCTCAGTTCACCTTGGTGGTCCAGATTCTCAATCTTTCTGATGCCATTGCACTCTAACCAAATACAACGCAGTCCTGTGTACTCCTCCAGATTCTCAATCTTAGTGATGCCTGTCAGAGAGAAGGAAAACTATCACAATTAGTTCAAAAATATACATTCAGTTTTATACACACATAATAAGCACGACATGTAAATTTGAAAATTGGTGTAAATACTTTACAGTAAAACACAGTTACAGAGAACATGATAATAATGAATTTATGCTTAAAGCAAAGTCATTTTTATTTCCTGTGGTTTACTTTAAGTTTATTGAATATAATGAATTATGTTTATAACAAATCAAAATTATTTGTCCCCAGCACTTCGCTATAAGCATGTTTTACTATAAAAAAAATTTGCTATTCTAAATTTAACATACTGTTAGTAACCAAAGTACATGCAATATGTCAACTGTGTGGTCACCTTTGTAATGGAGATAAAGGACATCGTTTAGAGATGGTGTGATGTATAATTTCAGATCTTTACAGTGTTGCCGCAGAAACTTCTTTGTAAGCCTAAAAAACATGTTTTACATAACAATCACCATCATGTAATTAAAATGAAATCTTGTAAAACTTTGAACAAATGGGTATACCATCAAATATTTATTCACAAATCTGATATGCAAACTGAAAAGATAGAGAAGTATAACCTCAACAAAAATTATGTGTCATTAGTGTGATACCGAGAAGTCCCCGACATGAAGCAGATGTTGAGAGATACGCCCTCTACTGGAGCCAGTAAATCTATTTACTTTGTATCACAATGCCAAGAGAAACACTTTCATGGGTTTTTTAAGCCCACATATAAAAATTGTAGAATCTTGATTAACAACAAAGAAAGTTCCTCGTACTTTGGCCAGCCGCTTTTAGTCTCCTCCTCTTTTTTGACCACCTGTTTGTTTTCTCCTGACGATCTGTCTGTCTGTTGCGTGTTGTTGGAATTGTTGTTTTCAGGCTGTTGGTTTTCTTTGTCTTCTGGATGCTTCCCATTGCAGTTGTTGTCTGTTTTATCTGCCTCCAATTCTTCACCATTTTCTGATTTTCTGTTGTCTAACATTTCTGGAGAAAATGATTTTGTAAAATGATGAGCAATGTTAACGACAAAGACAGGGACACTGTTACAACTGTTTCTCAGTCCATTAATATCACAATGATGGCAAGCAAGTAAAAAAAAATATAGTTTTGAAAATTTAAAGATAAAAAAAATAAAAAATCGATATATGCACCCAGGGGTGCATGAGCCGAGTTGCATGGGATAGATTGTAAAGTCAGGAATGATGTGGCATATTTATAATTGTGAAGAACTAATTGTTGGATATAATGTAATAAATTCTTGTGAATACATTTTTAAAAGGAGTTTGGAGTTAAACTTTTCGAGTTACTGTCCAGAAACCATATTTGTCTGAAGTTTTCAATCTATTTTCCGTCACTGTGACTTTGACCTTTGACCTTTTTTCTCCAAAATCAATTGGGGCCTTGCTTTGCTGGTATCCAACAATATATCCAAGTTTCATTTGATTCAAATTAAAAATTTTCGAGTTATCCTCCTGAAACCAAACTTTTTTGGAATTTTAAATCTATTTTCGTTGCAACTCGGCTAAAAAGTTGAATTCAGCATATACTCTTCAACATTTGATCATGATGTCACAAATATGTCAATACACTGGCAATCTGATAAAAATTGAAGAAAGAGGTATTTGTATGATAGTTTTTGATTATAATGCAAGCAGGCACTAAGCAAAAATCTATTCACATAGTTTGAATATTACAATATGATTTATAAATCAATTCGGTATTGCTTGAACTGAAGGAAAGGACCTCCCTACTTTAGCTGTAGCTTGTGGTCCCTATTTACCATCCCTCTTTTCAAAGAAAAATTGATTTATCTATTATACTTCTCAGTAAATATTGTAATTGTATCTCCAATAAGTGAACATCCTTTTCTCCTAGAATACTGGAATACATTGGTAGAAATCTAAGTTTTAAATGGTCACCCTTAGTCTGAAATCTACAGAATTACTACCCGAGGTCAATACAGGTAAATGAGGTAGACAGAAAATGTATAGTTTTTGTAGATTTTTATTGTATTTATTTTTATGAATTTCATCATCAGCACAAGATTGTGTCCAGTCTTGCCTTTTGGACATGATTTTTTCTATTACAAAAACGACTTGTAATAGAAAAGAAAAATCTGGACAACCTTGTGCTCAATATAAACAAACACTTTAAAAACTGGTCATTCGATGAATATCAGTAGAGACTTAACAAAAACAGACAAAAGCAATTTCAAAAGACAGCATAGCTCTTAATGTAAATGAACTTTTCAGTAAAATAAAATACCAAATCTCTTTGTTTACATGCTTTGAAATTTTTGAATATTTCTCATAGGGTTAAGCAGCTCCGACTCAATCACATGTATAACAAATTTCATGGGAAAGCTCCTCACTATCTAAACAATATGTTGACGAAAAATTCTGGTACATATAGAACACGTTCTAGCGAGTCAAACTTTGTGGTCCCTAGGATTGTTGGGGTAGAGTCCTCTTCGTTTTATTATATAGGAGTTAAAGACTAGAATGCCCTTCCTATTGACATCAAACTTGCCAACAATAAGTTCATCTTTAAAAGAATGGTCAAACTACACCTTCTGGAAGAAATGAAAAGACTCGAGGATGATGAATTCTTTTACTACTGAACTTCACTTTTTGTATTTTATGTCTAACATGCATAATAATGAGCTATTTTCAATGTTACCTAGTACAATTTTACTATTACATGTACCTAAATGCTATTCATTACACTAGTCAATTAGTCATTGATGCATTAAGATTATTTAACCATGTATATTTTTTACATTTTTTTTGTCGATATCCTATAATGGACCCCAATGGAAATAAGCCTGTTGGCTTTTTTGGGTTATCATAGATAAAGGGCAGTATTTACGTTATGTTTTTTAAGTGAGCCTAGTGTTGGGACAATTTTAAAGTCCAATCTGTGACTGTAAATGCAAAATGTGACATTATTTATAGAATGTGTTATTTTATGTGATATTGTGTCATGTCAATTGTTATTCTTTGTCTAACGTGCCTTTATCTGAATAAACATAATAATAATAATATCAATGAACATCATTGGGGCATTGTAAATTGCATAATTCAAACTTTTATGTTTTACTAAATCATCAAGGGCCATATATCACAGCTAAAGTAGGGAGGTCCTTTGACTGAATCATAATGTCATACACTCAAAATGCATGTATTATCTCAAATTATAAATTTATCATGCACTTCACAGTCCTTGTATTTCCAAATTATGGGAAACGTACTCTTGTTTCTAAGCAATTAAGAATCATATTCCCTTTATAGGAACAAATATTATGGCACTACCACACCTTAAATGTCCTTTTGAGATAATATTTACATAAGTATTACCTTGTTCTTTAAAGATAACAGTACAGTTCTTCAATTGCATAAAGAATAAGCAATCATCATTTGTGTGACATTGCACTAATTACTGACCTTTCCCTGACTGTTGAGGAACATTGTCCACCACCTCAATCTGTACTTTTGTTGAGGTTGAGGAAGGTCCCTCTGTTGTGGTGTCCGATGTGATTTCTTCTATCAGTGGCATTTTCTTCTTGTTATTTATCCTTCTAAAAACAAAAAGAAATCATCATAATTGGGTTATACTTCATTCATCCTCACGATTCACAGTGATTGAAAGACATATAACATAATCAACTGTTAAAGTAATCTGTACGATGAATATCATGCTTGGGAAATGAAACAGTTGTGTAATGAATGACTTTCTGGTCATCTTCCGGTCCAGCTTTTATCAGTTCATTTATGTAGATGGTTCATTCATGAAGTACCTCTCCAAGTCTCAATTCAAAATTTTGTTCCTCGTTTACTCTATTATTTACATCATCATATCAATTCATTACATTCAACAGAAAATAGTTTTGTTAAATCGCCAAAACATTGATAATAAATAGCCCCTATATTCTAAATAAAGAAGGAGAGGCTTGTTCACTTGAAGTTGTTGCGCACCTGTGTCTACAAAATAATTAGTATTTTTCATGAAATGTATTCAAAATACCCTTACCTTATCGCTGGAAGTTTCTCGAGTCGTACCTACAAATTCCAGAATATTCTTCACACAGTACAATGGTTGCTTAATCCTGAAAACGTGGTTATGTTTTGACACGCTCAAAATATCGAATGTAAACAACTATGGCGGCGTAGTAACAAGAAATTCGAAACATCGAGCCCGATTATTTTGATCGATTAAAAATATCAAAAATATAACACAAGGAGTCAAACAAAAAAAAAACAAACAAACAAAAAAACTACCAGCGAGCTTCGTGATCATAGCGCACGGCCTGTTTCTCACTTTTTACGCTTATTGATACGATGATACGACTCCTACATGTGGATAAACAAGTAGAGAGAGAGAGAGAGAGAGAGAGAGAGAGAGAGAGAGAGAGAGAGAGGTCATGCACATGCGTTTGATTTAAGGTTAATAAATGATAAATCATTGTTTGTGATTTTTTAAGTATTTACAAATCCGTATATATTGAAAATTACTTGTTTCACTTCAGGTTTAGTGTCGAGGGAGCGCATTTTCACACGTGTTTGCAATTCTCAACTTTCACACATAGGCAATTGCATCGCTTGGGATCGAATTTACCATTAATAGTAAATTCTACCCTAAGCGATGCAATTGCCTGTTCTTTATCTCTTACTCATTTTACTGTTTTAAATTAGGCCTAATGTCATCCAGCTTTCCCCTGAATTTGCTACTTGAATCGTTAGTTTTTATATATATATTTCTATGGAAGACAGTTTTTTGGTTTTTTTTAAAGAAAGATACGATATTAGAATTGTAAATTCTAAGGCTAAGTAGCTGAACAAGCTTTTAAAGGGGTAAATGACCTTGCCCAATAATTTTTTTTTCATGTCTATACTACGCCAATGACTATATTGTGGATATTCCAAAACAAAGTGATATTCGTCTTCGATTTTGTTAAGGTCACATGATTTACAAATACGTTGAGCACGTTCTGTTCGACTACATTATGGCCTTGCCATCATATCTTGGCACACTGATTTTGACTACGGATAATTCCCGTTTGTAACCTGATCAAGATACTTAGGGCTCACAGCGGGTGTGACGGTCGGCAGGGGATGCTTACTCCTCCTAGGGACCTGATCCCACCTCTGGTGTATTCAGGGGTCCGTGTTTGCCTAACTATCTATTTTGTATTGCTGATAGGGGTTATGAGATTGATCACTGTTCGTTATCTTCGCCTTTCATATTTCGAAAGGTTTTCCGGGATACTTTTTCTAAGATAATACTCTAGATTGAATGTATCCGACAATAAACATTTGTAAATAAGACATTTACAAGAGTTTTCAAAGAAAGAGTTTCTAGGCTTGGATAAACAAAAAAAATACGTCAGTCTTTGTTTTGTTAATGCAAAAAAGTTTTTGGGTATTACTAGTTAATACTTTGTGAATGCCAGAATTTGTAAAAACTAAGAGAGCATAACATACCCTTCACTTTAGATACCCATGAATTATGATATGGACAAACATACATTTCCTCATATTTTTTTCCCAATATAGGCCTATGTAATTCTGCCTAATCAAACTTTTTACTCAATCCTTCAGTATACGTAATATTCCTAAAATTTGAATGGTAAAGTTCAAAGTTTAAATCCCAGTCTTTGATAAATATTACTGATATATTTTGCAATTTCTTACACTTCAGAGAAAACTCTATACAGACACTTCCCCTTTCTAACGTCAAATCTCTCTCTCTCTCTCTCTCTCTCTCTCTCTCTCTCTCTCTCTCTCTCAATTTTTAATTTTTTCTGACAAATTGTTAAAAATCTGTCATGTCCCTCTGTGGGCCCTTGATTGGAAGAGAAAGATTTACTATTTTACTTTTTGCTATTAGAAGGGGTGGTAATGTAACAAGTTTGAATTATCCCGCTTTGTACATGTAAAAGAACATGCCAACACGAAGTTACGCTCCGATTGCGATGTAACATCGGTCATTCTGATGAAAATTACCTGCTGGTAATTATGGGACTATCCGAAGCATTAAATTAAAACGCAGAATAAGAAAAGGCTGATTAGTATCCCGGAATTGGTTAGCTCGTAATCATCTCGTTATCACGAACAAAGATTACGATATTTCCATCTTCCCAAGTTAAGGGTTTCTGATCCGCTCCGTGGCTATGGGAAGATGCGATATTTGAAGATTTTCGAAATTAGCTGTAAATCGCGAAAATGTGAGTTGATTATCTTTACGAGAAAAGATCTTGAAATTACGAAAAAGATCTCGAAATTACGAAAAAGATCTCGTAATTACGAGTCGATTTTCTCGTACTTTAGATCTCGAAATGATGAAAAAGATCTCGAAATTACATGCTGGTTTTCTCGTATTTTAGATCTCAAAATTACGAGAAACGATATCGAAATTTCAAGATAATTGTATTGAGTGCATATTAGTGGCTTGTGTGTGTGTGTGGGGGTGGGGGGGGGTGGGGGGGGGGGGGTACGTGCGTAAATGTCTCAGAGCTAGTTTCTTTATTAATTCAAAATTCTGCAATGTCCAACATCAACAACAAAAGATTTACAACAAACTCTCACTAACTTTTAAAAACAGAATGTACCATGCATGTTTATAGTTTCAGGCGACTGTTTTAATAATCAGATAAAATCTTAAACTAGGCATCTGGCGCTACTTTCTACGCAGTGTTTTTGTATAAAACATCAATGGGGGGAAAACAGTAATTACTTATTTGTTAAAAATCAACCACACCAATGGAAGTTTGGATATTTATTACCTTTAATCTCCTTTTGTCAGGTATTTTTATATTATATATTTAGTCACTTGTTGTGATAAAAATTGCATGCTCTTTATTCCAATGACTTCAAATTTAAATTAATATGTACAAACTTAAGTTTGAGATTTTTTTGAGAAATCCAGTCCTGATCAGTCTACGTGCAACTGTAATAAGCAGTTTGAAGCAAAGTTGAAAATTGTTAGACAAATTTTAAAAATCAAATCTGGAATATTTCGCATGTGAGGACCTCGTGAGTTGTCAGAACTTGTGTTCAGACCTATGGCAAGTCAAACGTTGTAATATTATACAAATCGTGATTTATATTCAATAATCTTGATGTTTATATGCATAATTTTGATTTATATATGAGATAATCTTGATCAAGATTATCAAATATAAATATTAAGACTATCGAATATAAATATCAAGATTATCGCATATATAAATCAAAATTTCTGCATATAAATATCAAAATTATCGAATATAAATCAAGATTTGTATAATATTGCAACGTTTGACATGCCAAACACTTTTGTATGTTATCAGTAAATCAAAATACATGTATGTTCAATTCAATCCAATATTTCCGAACAAATGGGGAGTCCGCCCTTCCTTTGTACGGGCTTCAGTTCTACTACCTTCGATAGAGAAGATGGAATTGGGGTGTTTCGATCAGGTCACTCGCCCTTCGCACATGGATGAAGATGTGAATTAGCGAAACTGCGAGACAATATAGAGCGAACGAAAACATGATGACAGGGGTGGGAGGTAGGGTGGGGTGGAAAAACATCGTTCCTTCGCCTTCTCCCTCATTCGCCCTTACACTTTCGCCCCTTCGCTTATTAGCGGGAGGAATTTAAGTTTACGTATGTCTCTTCCATCTAGGCTACACTAATACTGAAATAAAAATATTGATACATACAGTTTTGGAATAAAGTATGGATTTGTTTGCAGGAAGAAAATTTGTTTATATTCACAACTATTTGTTTATATTCACAACCATTTGTTTATATTCACAACTATTTGTTTATATTCACAACTATTTGTTTATATCCACAACTATTTGACAGACTTGAGTCATTCTGACTTTGACGCAGTTTGCTTTTGCCTTCTTCAATCTGTAGAACTTGTAGACAACATGAAATTTGAGTGAGGTTTGGTCATTCATTCTTGAACAATTGACTTGAAACAAAGTAAAGGCTGGGGTCAGATTATGCAACAACGTTTAACGTTACAATACTTGCATTACAGAATTGCTAAGTAGAGATGACTAGAAATGAAGTCTTACCCCAACCGATGACACAATTATTGCATATTTAAGAGCCATTCTCTGTAACCACTTAAAAAAATTCGGCACGCATAGTCACCGATTTTCACGAAATTCACCTGAATGAAACATCTATATAACATATTCAAGAAAATATATTTAAAAATTAGATAGTGATCATGGTTGCTATGGAAACAGGTACAATTTTATCAAGTTGGCCATTTTCTAGAATTTGGTAGTTTTGGCACAAAAGTTGAATATAAAACACACATATTTACATAATTTGTTTATGCTCGCGTGAATCAATGTTTGTGTTATATAAGGGCTGTTCTATATGTAATGTGTATTTTACCACAGCGCGATAACGCTTTGCACGATTTCGTGGATAATGATACTCTTGAATAGCTCTATTCAATACCTTTCCAACGGTATAAACACGAGCCTTCAGCTCCACATAGTTTTAAACTTGTAGTCATTTCAATAGAGCCAGTCGTTGAATACTGTTGTAAAAATGGTTGGGAAATGGATTGAGCATATTGAAGAAATTAGAGCTTATATGAAAGTTCGCACAAAACTCGGTCATTCGGTAATGCAGATTTTTACAGAATTGGGGGAGGTTTATGGGTCTGATAAGGTATCTTATGAGACAGTTCGTAGGTGGAGAAAGAAATTTCTGACTGGCACAGAGTCCGTCAAAGATGCAGCAAAATCTGGCCGACCTGTGACTGTAACAGGCAAGGCAAATGTCCCAAAATTCAGGGAAATAATTGAAAGTGATGGCAGATACACGAGTCTTGATATTGACAAAGCTGTTGGCATATCGCTATCGCGGATGCATTTCATTTTGAAGCGTATTTTGAAAGTACGAAAGATTTCTGCCAGATGAATACCGCATATATTGACAGATGACCAAAAACGGGTACGAGTACAAACCGCTAAGCAACTGCTCAAAATGTTTCCCAAATTCAATCAAAGACAATTTGCAAACATTGTTACTGGTGACGAAACATGGGTTCACTATTTCGAACCAGTAAAAAAAAATTGGAAACAAAATAACTAAATACGGTAGAAGGCCTGTAGTTGCCAAAAGAACCATAAGCACAAAGAAGGTTCTTTATTGCATATTCTTCTCATGTGATGGCATAGCCGTACAAATTCCGGTGCGAAGGGCAAAAGGGTTCCAGGTCCGTATTACCGAGATGTTATACTAAAAAAGCTCAAGAAATATTATCATAAACGACGCCCTGTGTCAGGATTTAGGCATGTTCGTCTACTTCGAGATAATGCTCCATCACATACATCTGAGCTTGTGAAGCAGTTTTTGAAGTCGGAGAAGGTTACCGTCTTGCCACAACCACCCTACTCTCCAGATCTAGCCCCATGCGACTTTTTCCTTTTTCCGAAACTTAAAAAGTTCTTATCTGGTCGTCATTACAAGTCCCAACAAGCCCTTGGCTCAGCCATCAGTCAGTGCCTCAGAGGTCTACCTAAATCAGCGTACCGTGACGCATTCCAGAAATGGATTCAGAGATTGAAATTATGTATATTTCAAACCGTGGAGAATAATTTGAAGGGATGTAATGTTCATTTTACTATTTAAGTCGAATGCTTTTGAGATATCGTACGATGCACATTACATATCGAACAACCCTCGTATGTACCTGTATATCTGCATGTTAATGCATGGACTTGCATACTACAGTATTTGAATTTAAGCAGAAGGATGGTGTGGCAAGAAATTAAGATTTACAGATCCGTATATGTTCATACACTCAAATGACTATGATCACAAAAGAAGCGAAGTTGCCAAATAGCAACGGCAAAGGAGATATATACTTTATCTCCTTCGCCTGAGCATTTTCGCTCCTTCGCACTTTTGATTTGTCACCCTCGCAACTTCGCTCCCTTGCTCTTTACAGTTTTTATCCTTCCCATCTTCGCCCTAAATGCCAGGGGTCGAGTAGCTATATATCAGGGAATAAAATCGGAGCCTCTTTTTGATTAAACATACACTAAACAGTAGTATTTGTAAATGTTGTCATTGGCTTGATATCTCTGTTGAGATATTCTTTTCAGGAGTTTGCATGTGCATGGAAAGACAAAACACACTCCAACAACTCATTACTCAATTAGAAAAACTGGGTGATGTAGAAAGAAACGAAATGGGAGAGGCCGGAAGTCGAACAAAGGCAACACCCGAATCCAGTATTCAACGAATGAACAGCGAATACGGGGAAGACCAACCTGAGCGTCAGAAAGAAGGGTATGATATTTCTTCAGTCAGACAAGTCTTTGTTTAACTTTAAATTCAATAATCTTGAATTAAGTAGAATTTATCAATAGACAGTGAAATCAAAATTGTTCGTAATGGTTTAGTTTTCGTGAATTTTGTGGTTTCACTATGCAATTGATGGTGCATCGCCAACAATATAAATACATCATGTTTCGTATCTAACAAATGTAGAAGCGGTAAATGTTTAGACGCTTTCCTAGTACACATGTACTAATCATTCAGATAAATAACAATAACCAATTGACAGACTTATGTTCTCGAAAAATGTTGAATATTTAGAAGCATATCTAGTAATAAGTGTTTGGCAAAAATATAGAAAAATCAAATATCTAACACTTGAGAAAATATATATAAATAAGAACGATTGCATGAAGGATATCAAAGACAAAAAAATCAATGTTTGGAATAGCATATTATTTGGTAATCAGGTATTCCAACAGTCTTCGGGAATTCCCATGGGCACAAATTGTGCTCCTTTGTTAGCTTACATGTTTTTATATGCTTATGAAGCAGAATTTATTCAAAAACTTATATACGTGAGAAGAAACAATCTCTTGTTGTGGCCTTCAATTCGACATTTAGATATATCGACGACATTTTATCCATTAACAATAATAATTTTCATCCATATGTTGATTCGATATATCCCCGTGAACTCGAAATAGAAGCCATCTGAGAGTCGTCTACGTTTGCTTCATACTTAGATATTTTTATTGAAAATCGATATTAAGGGCAAATTAACAACTCAACTTTATGTCAAACTGGATGATTTCAGCTTCCATCGTCAACCTCCCATATCTATGTAGCAATATTCCATTATCACCTACGGTGTGTATATATATCTAAACTGATTCGATATACAAGAGCTTGTTCTGCGTATGATCAGTTTTTAAATCGAGGCAGGCTACTGACAAACAAGTTGATGGTGCAGAGGTTTCAACAGTTTCGTTTAAAGTCAGCATTTCGCAAATTCTATGGTCGTTATAATGATCTAGTTTGCCCATATAACCTAACATTGGGTCAAATGCTGTCTGACGTGTTTCATACCGATTATTAGGCCGTTCTTGGCACACTGATTTTGACTATGGATAACTCCGTTTACCTGATCAAGATATAGGGTTCACGGCGGGTGTGACCGATCGACAGGAGATGCCTACTCCTCCTGGGCACCGGATCCCACCTCTGGGATATCCAGGGGTCCGTTTTTGCCCAACTCTCTAATTTTTATTGCTTATAGGAGTTATGAGATTGATCACTGTTCGTTATCTTCACCTTTGATATGTTACGCTAAGCATTTTTAGAAAACGTAAATTTTTAAAATGGCATCCCCCCCCCCTCTGAATTATTCTATATACATGTAATTTTAGGTCTGCATAATGTAATTCTTGTCCTATTTTTGTAATTTGAAGACCTTTTTGTGGAAATGGTTATTCATATGATGCAAACATACATGAGTGTTTAGTCGTCGTTCACTATATGTAACATGTATAGGGTGATTTCAGAAACAGCTTGCCACTTCTGTTAACAAAGAATTCTTTGAATTGGGAACTTCCTATAGATCTACAAACACATTAGAGGTAGATAATTGTCCAATGATGTTCCACTGATTTATTCAACACAGTCATAGTACCCTGGTTTTATTGATAGAATGACCCATATTGTTAATCAAAAAGTCACGCTATTTCTGAAATTACTCTTAAATCTTTTCCTTAAAGAGGGGATTATGAGAGCGCTCTGAGAGTCCTCCGGAAGTTGATGGTGCACAACAAACGGGACCACGTGATACCCGCTGTGGACCTGAGTCATTTCTCGTGTACCCAGGAATATTAGTGAGTAAAGACAATTCCAAATATAGTCCATAAAATACATGTAAATAAATATGATTTAAAAGATTTGAATGTGCTTCGCGATAGTATTTGGAAAATATTAATGTAAAACTTTGATATTTTTTTAAGCGGATTGAGGCATATTGTGGATAATTTGGCCAAGAAGTACTGTGTTGTGAAGAACGATCATGTACACGACAACATGGACGGATTTTGATACTAGGATTAACTGCGGATTTTGATACTAGGATTAACTGCGGATTTTGATACTAGGATTAACTGCGGATTTTGATACTAGGAGTAACTGTTGAGATGAGAAATCCCTTAAATGACTAAATCTATCAAATGAAAGAGAAATTCAGGACATATTAATGTGTTTTGGAAATACCTCATATCTTTTAAGCCTATTCTGGAGAGTTTCAAAATAAAGTATTTGAGTCTCTACAGCTTCTAGAATAAGAGTTTTAAAATTGATACGGTTTATCAAACCCTCTCCAAAATCCATTCAATTTAACTTCCGGGTTGATTGACATCCGGGGACTATGGAATGATAAAATGTAAAGAACAACAAAAGAGAGATACGTGTAGAATCATTTCAGGATCACCATGATTGCTCCGAACCAGTGACTCGCCCATACATCATTTCATTTGGTCAACAATGCATTTTCCAAATTAATGCATACTTTGAAATGGGTGCACGCAGAGCAATTGAATTAATGATTAATTGATGACGTATTTTAATCAGTGGTCAATCACGGTGACCGTGGAATGATTATCGATTTCCTGGAAATCAGAATAAGGATATTGCACTGACTTTTATTTCAACAACAACAATCAACGATGTAAATGATGAATAAATCTACAAATGACGAGGAAAATCCCTGTAACAACGCTTCAATGTTTAGATTAGCAATACAAAATTAAAACTGTACAAACTGCTACAAGTGTTATGCAAATTATGTCTTAAGATCAGTGTTGATGATCAGTAGTAGGAGACGGCGAGGGGCGCCCGTGAAGACATGAGTCGGCGAGGCTGTAACTGGATGTCCGTGGGTGTTAACCTGTTACCATTGCTATTGGGCAAATCCTTGTATTCACGTGGTCCATGAACGCGCCTGCCAATTAATAATAAGGAAATGATTAATTTTAATACAATTATCATTTTTACATTTCTCGTGAGATTGAAGCATTTTATTTCTAGTTTGTCTAATGGTCTTTTGTTTCAATCTAGTTAGATCCAGTTTTCAGTGCAATCTGTACGCGTGTGAAAATGTACATTCTACGAACCCCATGACCTATTTCGTGGCATTGATGAAATTGTTAGAAAATGTTTTCTGTATATTTTTTTGGTTAGCTTTTATTTGAATTCAGAATATAAAAAAAACCCCACGCTTACCAATATTACACGATGAATGATTTATTCTGAGTTTAAAATTCCTTCTTGGACTATTTCCCTTATGTAACATCGTTCAAATATGGAAATCATTACCAAATATGGAAATCATTACCAAATATGGATACCATTACCAAACATGGAGTCGAATCAAAGTCAGGTGAGATTTTCATCTGTTATGTTTGAATAATTGCACAGGTTATTATTATCTACATTTTACGTACTTCAAAGTATTCATATAAAAAAAATACAGTAAAATATAAATATCAATGATGAAATGTATTTATTTGGAATGTTGAACGGGTGATGGAAGTATCAAACATTGCAGAAAAAATGCATAACGCGGGTTATATGTTGTCTTCTGCAATGTGTGTGTGTGTGTGTGGGGGGGGGGGGGGTTGAAGCCCCGGCCCCGAAGGAGGAGGGTATGGGAGGGGTTAACCTCACACTGGGGGGGGGGGGTCCGGGATTTATTTTTTTTTTTTATAAAAAGATTGATTCAAAATGGTGCATTTTAATGCATTTTCGACTGAAATTCTTCTTCCTTTCATTTATAGTCACCACACCCTTGATAGAATTTAAACCAAAAGAATAAACTTGACTTATAGATTCAAAATAATATTTTTTTTTAAAAACAAGAGAATAGCGGGTCGCCCCCCCCCCCCCTTTCCCCAATCCGCCACTGCTCCCGTTTAACAATCCAAATAAAGCATCTTATCAAATCATTTAAAAACAATAATAGAACAACCACATTTAAATTGGGATGTGACGGCATCCAAAATTCTACAATGACCCTCAGAATATTGATTTTGTAGAAAACAATCATGGGGTGTTAATACATGTACATATGACAACATTTTAGATTTTTTTTTCGATATACGGTGGTGGAGTACATATTATCATCTTGCTTCATACAAATAAAACTTACACTGGGGTTGGCTTTCTCGATGGAGGTTCAGACCCATAGTCGCTGTCTGGAAAATAAAATCACGAATTACATTCATAACCATCAACATGTGGCGTTAAAGATGGTAATTGCTCAATTTAAGTCAGATGGTCTCCAGAATTCATTATATCTTCCGGGCAGTGTGTTAAAAGAACTCCTTCTGTTCATACAGTAGACAGAAACGCAAAAAAACCCCTCAAATATCCATCAATACGATAGGGTTAAAACCTTTTTTGCATCTCGACTTTGGCCATTGTCGCAAGCCACGCTGAAATGCGGAAAAGGGAGAGGAGCATACATTTCAGCCGTGGCTTGCGACGATGGACTTTGGCGTTTAAAACGTTTTGATATTATGCAAATCTTGATTTATGTGCGAAAATCTTGATTTATATTCGCTAATCTTGTTATATACACGAGAAATTCTTGATGTATGTTCGATAAATTTTGATCTAAATTCAATAAATCTTCATCTAAGTTCAAGAAATATTGATGTATATTCACTTTTAAAAATCTTGATCTGTACTCGATAATCTTGTTATTTATATGCAAAAATCTTTAATGAATATACATCAAGATTCATCGAACTTATATCAAGCTTTATCGCAAATAAATCAAGATTTATCGAATATGCATCAAGATTTATCGAATATACATCAACTTTGTCGCATAAAGATAACATTATTATCAAATGGGCTTCAAGATTTATCGAATATTGAATATAGATCAAGATTTTTGCAAACAAATAACAAGATTATAAAAATTTGAATCAAGATTTTTGTATATAAGTAGCAAAATCATAGAATATGAATGAAGATTTTCGCAGCTAGATGCACATTTGTATAATATTGTAACGTTATACATACCATACTTGACCGATAAATAATGATGAATATAAAATAATAGGTACTACTATCAAAGCCTACACTCTTTTTATTTGAGAGAGAGAGAGAGAGAGAGAGAGAGAGAGAGAGAGAGAGAGAGAGAGAGAGGGGGATTTAGTTATGTTGGTTGTGTGTTGTTTAACGAGAATATTTCACTCATATGGAAAAGTCACCATTGCCGGTGAAGGGCTGCACAATTTAGGCTTATGCTCGGCGCTTATGGCCTTTGAGCAGGGAGGGATCTTTCACGTGCCACACCTGCTGTGACACGAGCCTTCGGTTTTTGCGGTCTCATCCGAAGGACCGTCCCATTTACTCGCCTCTTATGACAAGCACGGAGTACAGAGGACCTATTCTGACCCGGATCCCCACGGGACGATTTCAAGAAAAACCGCCAATATCGTAAACCTGACTAATAAAATGAAACTT
Source organism: Ostrea edulis (assembly GCF_947568905.1). Classification (NCBI taxonomy): domain Eukaryota; kingdom Metazoa; phylum Mollusca; class Bivalvia; order Ostreida; family Ostreidae; genus Ostrea; species Ostrea edulis. The sequence continues at coordinate 60,111,731 of NC_079169.1, read as the reverse complement.
TTTTGTGTGAGCGGAATGAATTATGTTTAATGGATTTCCATTAAATCTAAAGTAAGGACCTGCTACTCTGGGTTTTTTTAAAACTCACAACCATAACTATCAAAGACTGAAACGTCATGAATGACCACGCAAGCTCTAAATGTCATAACACGATTTTCATAGTCAAACCAAAATGCTTAGCATGCATGGACATTTCTATATCAGCAATGCATCGTATTTACTGTGAATCACCTTCGCTGGTCAAGGGTTCCGATCTGATACACTCTCAATCATTTTACTCTTAGCAAATTTGACCAAAATTTCGTGTCATCAGTAAGATGAATTTTAAAAGAAGCAATCAGAAGTAACAAACCAATCGAAAAGCATCTAACTGCAACCATCACGATTGTTTTTGATTTTATAATCTTACACATAAGACGCATTTTGATTGGTCTATTGCTTCTGGACACCTCTCCTGAGTAGAACAATATTTAATGACACCTTACTGCTTAGAGTCTGGTCCTTATCCTTACAACGGGAAAATTTTCAGAGATTAATATTATACCGCTTCTACCTTCCTGTGTTGAAAACCATACATTATTTTCTCCTGGTTGTCAATTTAAAATCTTTCACATATTTTGTGTAAATACATTACACAGCCAGCCATCAGACTGTTTGAAGTACACGTCTTCTTACTGGTTAATAACGATGTCATGCGACATGGTGCAATTATCCGATAATTGCGATAACTACGAAACTACAAGCCTAATTCTGCCGAGGGTAAAGACGAGTGGAATGGATTGAATCCATTGGCTAGCGAAGATGAATATATTTGCATATAATAGATCCATATAATATTTTTTTTTTTTTGCTTTTATTATAAAACGGTTAGTAATATATAACAAAACAAACAACTAAACAACACTAATATAAAAGATATCACAGATGTTAGAGGAACATTGTTTCGTCTTTGTCATCACATTCTTCACATGTAGAGACGCGACTCTTTGAAGTGGTTTTCTGCAAAAGATAAGAGGTTGAAAGTCAGCAAACTCGCAACCATATAGAAACATTGTTCTACTTCGTGAGGACACAAGGTTGCTTGGACGTTCAAAACCTTATCTTTGCAGATTAAAAGATAAAATAAATCCTTATAATATCTTGAGAGCAGCATGGCTGATTTTTTTTTTTTTTTGCATGGACGCCCTATAACTTACACCGTGTAAGTTTGAAAAAGATGATTTGAAAGTGAACAATATTTCAAAATATTTACCTTCTCTCCAATAGTCAAAATCATCCCTCTTTTGTCTTCTGGGTCTGTAAAAAGGAATAAATTTAAAGCAAATTACAGGAATTTGGCAATTTTAAAAGAACTTTAGAAGCACGAGTATGTTCACAACACTAACTTAAGGTGTTTAATGATACCTGATGACATTTCACCCTACGTACGACTCTCAGACGTGTATGAATATAAAGGCTGATGCATACATCGCTGTTGTTTTTTAAAATGTGTATAGCGTGACGGAATAAATGTCTAGGCAAAGTTGACATAGTTTAAATTATGCCTAGGCTTCCTATGGTTGATTATGCATGTACAACACAAACAACCTGAACACACACACACAAACACACACACACACACACACACACACACACACACACACACACACACACACACACACACACACACACATATATATATATATATACCTGCAGGGATTTTTTAAGGTCTTATTTTCAAGGGCTTGGACCTTCCCAAATGGGAAAAATAGTGACATTTGCTTGAAATTGGGGGGGGGGGGGATATTGCATACAAAGAAGTAGGAAGAAAACCAAACCAGAGCATTAAAGTATGATTGGACTCCTTCCGACTTTCAATTTGGTCAAAGCTGACTTCATTCAAATAACCAGAGGTAAAAAAAATTAGGTTTACTTAACAATTTTGAAGCAAAAATGGTAATATGTGGGCCTGTGAAGACCCTGCTTTGAATTGTTTTCATTGTTAAGGAATTTAAAAGCAAAAATTGGGGAAAATACCTGCTTTTTAGCATTGGGAATGGAGCCTTATTTCGGCCCCCTACAGACCCTTAATAAATCCCTGACCTGATATATATATATATATATATATATGTGAGGCATGCAAAACACCATAAATTGGAATTATGTCCCTTGGAAATTCTTTTCTGTGTAAAAAAAAAGTTATCAATTATCATTTTGTGTTCTTCCTTAACAAAAATTTCTTATTCACCATATTCCTCCAAATAAGTATACATGGCCATGCATTTTCCATTTTTATGAAAATACCACCCCCAATGCATATCGATATGATTTATAGCCCTATAGGACGGCCTTCCCACGAAGAGATAGTGAGGTTCCAAACAATGATACAGTGATAACAACAAGAGGCCCATGGGCCACATCGCTCACCTGAGTCACCTTGGTCCATATCAGAAGATTTTCCATATCTATTTGCATGTAAAACCGTAGTCCCTATTATGGCCCCAAACCTACCCCTGGAGGCCATGGTTTTTGCAAACTTGAATCTACACTATGTCAGAAAGCTTTCATGTAAATATGAACTTCTTTGGCCCAATGGTTCTTGAGAAAAAGATTTTTAAAGATTTTCCCTATATATTTGTATGTAAAACTTTGATCCCCTATTGTGGCCCCATCCTACTCCAGGGGGGCATGATTTCAACAAACCTGAATCTGCACTATATCAGAAAGCTTTCATATAAATCTCAGCTTTTCTGGCTTAGTGGTTCTGGGAAGAAGATTTTTAAAGATTTTTCCTATATATTTGTATGTAAAACTTTGACCCCCTATTTTGGCCCCATCCGACCCCCGGGGGGCCATGATCTTAGCAATTTATAATCTGCACTATATCAGGAAGCTTTCATATAAATCTCAGCTTTTCTGGCTCAGTGGTTCTTGAGAAGTTGATTTTAAAAGATTTTTCCTATAAATTTGTATGTAAAACTTTTATGCCCCCCTTGAGGCCCCATTCAATCCCCGGGGTCCATGATTTTAACGAACTTGAATCTGCACTATATCAAAAAAAAAAAAAAAAAAAAAAAATTTGACCCCCTATTGTGGCCCCATCCGACCCCCGGGGGCCATGATTTTAATAATTTAGAATCTGCATTATATAAGGAAGCTTTCATATAAATCTCAGTTATTCTGGCTCAGTGGTTCTTGAGAAGAAGATATTTAAAAATTTTCCCTATATATTTGTATGTAAAACTTTGATCCCCTATTGTGGCCCCATCCGACCCCTGGGGGCCGTGATTTTAACAATTTAGAATCTGCATTATATCAGAAAGCTTTCATATAAATCTCAGCTTTTCTGGCTTAGTGGTTCTTGAGAAGAAGATTTTTAAAGATTTTCCCTATATATTTGTATGTAAAACTTTGACCCCCTATTGTGGCCCCATCCGACCCCCGGGGGCCGTGATTTTAACAATTTAGAATTTGCATTATATCAGGAAGCTTTCATATAAATCTCAGCTTTTCTGGCTCAGTGGTTCTTGAGAAGAAGATTTTTAAAGATTTTCCCTATATATTTGTATGTAAAACTTTGACCCCCTATTGTGGCCCCATCCGACCCCCGGGGGCCGTGATTTTAACAATTTAGAATCTGCATTATATAAGGAAGTTTTCATATAAATCTCAGCTTTTCTGGCTCAGTGGTTCTTGAGAAGAAGATTTTTAAAGATTTTCCCTATATATTTGTATGTAAAACTTTGACCCCCTATTGTGGCCCCATCCGACCCCCGGGGGCCATGATTTTAACAATTTAGAATCTACACTACCTAATAAAGCTTATCTATAAATTTCATCTTTTCTGGCCCAGTGGTTCTTGAGAAGAAGATTTTTTAATGACCCTACCCTATTTTTTCCTTTTCTTGATTATCTCCCCTTGGAAGGTGGCCTGGCCCTTTATTTTAACAATTTAGAATTCCCTTTACCTAAGGATGTTTTGTGCCAACTTTGGTTGAAATTGGCCCAGTGGTTGTTGAGAAGAAGTTGAAAATGTGAAAAGTTTACAGACGGACAGACGGACGGACAGACGGATGGACAGACGGACGGACGGACGCCGGAATACGGGTGATCAGAAAAGCTCACTTGAGCTTTCAGCTCAGGTGAGCTAAAAAACTGTATACATAAACAATGAATAACAAATAGTAACTAAAAACCCAGGCTGCTGTAGGAAATCTCATCTTTAATAGAAATACATTAAGATAAAATATTTCTTTATTATGAGACTGACTAGATAATAAAACACCAGTATGACGTATTTAGACTCTTACTTTTCAGGGGTTACTAATCTTCTCTGTGTCCTGTTTAAAATAAAATAAAAGTGATCTGTTACAACATGTATATAACTTATTTCTTCCTGACCGAAGCATCAAAATAACTCTTTAAATATCTAAATCTCTCTCTCTTTCTCTCCGACATACCGAGGTCTGTCAAGGCGTCTGCAACATTCCATGAAATCACATGGATCTGGTCCACAACACATGCCAGTGTAGCAGCAGCGGAGTAGATAGTATAACAGTCCAGCGAGCAGAAGGGCACCTGTCAATTCATCAATTATAGGTAAAAAGTGTTTTTCATCTGGGTCACAATCTTTGTGCGGTCTGCAGGGGAGACAATCCTGACATATCACGGTCATTTCAATCTCCGTCTGTCACTCTATAATAACTAGTAAGCGTCGTATATCATATGTTAGATATTGTGATGACAAGAAGCTTGATTTACCTAATATCATGGCAATAGAGAATGCTGCTACAGCACCACTGTCATCCCAGAAGTTGTAGGTAGATGGCGCTGCGGTCGTTGTGGTGGTGGTTGTCGTGGTTTCTTTGTAGATAATGTCCACATACGTAGTTCCCGTGAGAGCTGGTGACCCTTTATCAACTGCCGTAATTGTAAATCTGGAAATCGATCCATAAGCCAAGTTTCCAGATGGGGATGACAAAAGATAAACTCCTGGAAAGAAATAATACAGCGGACTCTTTGGATATCTGTTAATTTCCGTAACGCTGAAACAAGCAAGTGTCAACTGTTGATGTGTCAATAAGTGCAATCAGATTTACTAGGTCTACATTCAACTTCCGGGGATATTGTTGCACGATTCAGGCCCCGGAAGTAACAGACTCACCACAGTCTGCTCCAATGGAGTAATAGGTTGTAGCTGATGTTGCTGTTGAAGTTCCGGCGCACGAGAACTCGCCATTGACGCCGGAGTCGGGGTCTGTCGGCGCTATGGTCCCCACTAGGGAGCCAGCCGTGGTGTACTGGTCTACATTAATGCTGTAACTCGTCTGAGGAAATGATGGAGCATTGTCATTCACGTCCTGAAATCCAGAGAAATTATTGGCCACGTAGATCTATATACAATACGTATGTACCTTTGATTGTCAGTTTTCATAGTGAAACAGAACTCTTGAAATGCTTCTACAAGGTATAGTATTAGCATTTAGTATAATATTAATGTGGCCAAATATGGCAAATGTTTAAAACTAAATTATAACAATTTGTGTCGTCGATTTTCAGGTCAGGAATATGAAAATGAATTCACACACACGAATTTTGGGTAATAAAAAATGAAAGACTTGAATTTGGGTAAAGAAAAATGGAATATGAATTTGAGTTAGATAAATGGAGGACTCAACTTTCGGTAAAGAAAAATGAAATACTCGATTTTGGATGAAGAAAAATCAGAGACTTGGATTTGGCTAAAGAAAATAGGACCATGTAGTTATCGCTTGTCAAGGTTGACGCTTACCGTGACCGTGATCTCTACTTTAGCAGTTCCTGTTACGCTGGTGGAATCCGTGCATACCACGGTCAAAATGACGTTAGACGGCATGGCGTTGTTATCAATGTCATAGTTCACGGCAAACGATACAATTCCACTGCTGGAGTCGATGGAGAATCTGTAATGTAGATAAGGTTAAAGTCGTATCCGGAAGGTTGAACATATTGAGATACTGTAGAGATTTCGAATGAGTTATTTGTTTTGATTTAGTCTTCTGTTTGAGACTTGGTATCAAGGTAGCTCCATCCTCATGTGAATTATCAATAAGTGGAACAAGAGTTCCACAAACGGTACATCACACATCCCCGTCGGACAGTGATGATAAGATTTCAGTGCAATATCTGTATCCATAACGAGAAAAAGTCAAAGAAACTATTTGACGTACTTTTAGCCCTACTGTAGGCCACGGTGCACTAATTAAGCTGATATGCAAATTGAATCTGTATTTTTCTGAGAGGAAGGTTATGACTGCAATTCAGGACAATACCTGTATCCATAACGAAAAAAATATATGGAAAACTCTTTGACCTATTTTTAGCCCCAAAGAAGGTCACGGTGCACCAATCCAAATGATTTTAGCTGAACTTGTATTCCTCCGAGAGGAAGCTTGTGTCTAAAATTTAGGGTAATATCTGTATCCGTAACGAAAAAGTCTGGAAGACTGTTTGACATATTTCTAGCCCTAAAGAAAGTAACGGTGCACCAATCCTGCTGAAATGCAAACTCACTCTAACGCTTCTTGGGGAGAAATTGTGACCAAATTTCAAAGTTGTACATATATATATATATATATATATATATATATAAAGCACAAACAAACAATTATAACACCCAACCTTACGTTTACCCCTAGGATCTAAACGATACATGTGAAAAACAATGTGATTATTTAGTGCTTTATATATATATATATATATATATATATATATATATATATATATATATATATCCAAATTGTGTTTTTAAAAAAAATCACAGTGTCCGGTATAAAATATTAAAAGAAATAGAATAAACAGTACACAAAGTTAAAAATTTAACGCAAGCGCTTTCATTTTATAATCCTCAGGCGTTACATTTTAAAATAGTTTTGAAATGGTTTGACGTCATAAAGGCGTCCTAACATTTCACGTACATAACGACGTCATAAACGAATGAAGGGAAAAGGATTTTACGTTAAGCATATTATGACGTCATAGATAATAACAGTAAACATATTTTACAGTAAGCTATTGAGAGCCGGTTTTAAAGTCTTAATAAAGTGTCTTTCTTTTTCTCGTCGGGAAATAGTATTTTCTGTATACAGTTTATAAAACGGAAATACACTGAATTGTCCGTGGCCACACACATCTATATGTTCACTAACTTTAATTTTTCTGTATTCGGGTGCTGAAATGTGTTGTTTATGAACTCGTATACGAGTTCGCAGAGTAGTTCCAGTTTCACCGATATAATGTTTTCCACAGCCAGCACATGTTATAACATAAATTAAATTTTTGGTGGAGCACGTCATATCTGAATTTACCGTAAATTCCTTGTTGTTAAATTCGAACGAACTTCCTTCCCTTAAGTATGGGCACGTTCCGCATCGCCGATCGTCACATTTGGTAACGGTGAAAAAAATTTTGTTGGACTTTTCCTGAAAATTAGATTTACATAACAGTCTCCTAAGATTTTTCGGTTGTCTCTTGCTGTTGATAAAAGTATATTTCTTCATAAATTTCCCCATTTTTTCATCTGTTTTTAGTAGGTCGTTGAGTTGCCGAACGATAGGTGTAACATTAGAGTTCCTTGGGTTGTATGTTGTAACAAACGGTAAAATGTGTGAATTTGTTATGGGATTGATTTTGGATTTATTGATAAGATTTTCTCTATTGAGTTCTCTGGCTTTCTTGATTCTGTCGTTTATAAGTTTGATTGGATAATTCTGTTTTTGTAAATAACTATTTAATTCCCCTAAACGTTGTTCTCTGGTAGGTTCTTCGCTAACGATGGTACATATTCTTCTGGCGAGGTTGTAAGGTATGGCACGTTTTGTGTGTCTTGGATGCGAGGACGAAAAGTGTAAATACTGGTGAGTGTCCGTGTGTTTGTAAAAAATATCTGTAATTATTTTATCCTCCTTTTTGATAACAGAAACATCCAGGAATGGTATACAAGATGTACTGTAATCCATTGTGAATTTTAAATTGATATCCAATTCGTTTAGAATGTTCTTAAATTTCCTCGCATCCAAGACACACAAAACGTGCCATACCTTACAACCTCGCCAGAAGAATATGTACCATCGTTAGCGAAGAACCTACCATAGAACAACGTTTAGGGGAATTAAATAGTTATTTACAAAAACAGAATTATCCAATCAAACTTATAAACGACGGAATCAAGAAAGCCAGAGAACTCAATAGAGAAAATCTTATCAATAAATCCAAAATCAATCCCACAACAAATTCACACATTTTACCGTTTGTTACAACATACAACCGAAGGAACTCTAATGTTACACCTATCGTTCGGCAACTCAACGACCTACTAAAAACAGATGAAAAAATGGGGAAAATTATGAAGAAATATACTTTTATCAACAGCAAGAGACAACCGAAAAATCTTAGGAGACTGTTATGTAAATCTAATTTTCAGGAAAAGTTCAACAAAATTTTTTCACCGTTACCAAATGTGACGATCGGCGATGCGGAACGTGCCCATACTTAAGGGAAGGAAGTTCGTTCGAATTTAACAAGGAATTTACGGTAAATTCAGATATGACGTGCTCCACCAAAAATTTAATTTATGTTATAACATGTGCTGGCTGTGGAAAACATTATATCGGTGAAACTGGAACTACTCTGCGAACTCGTATACGAGTTCATAAACAACACATTTCAGCACCCGAATACAGAAAAATTAAAGTTAGTGAACATATAGATGTGTGTGGCCACGGACAATTCAGTGTATTTCCGTTTTATAAACTGTATACAGAAAATACTATTTTACTGTTATTATCTATGACGTCATAATATGCTTAACGTAAAATCCTTTTCCCTTCATTCGTTTATGACGTCGTTATGTACGTGAAATGTTAGGACGCCTTTATGACGTCAAACCATTTCAAAACTATTTTAAAATATAACGCCTGAGGATTATAAAATGAAAGCGCTTGCGTTAAATTTTTAACTTTGTGTACTGTTTATTCTATTTCTTTTAATATATATATATATATATATATATATATATATATATATATATATATGCATTCGTTACGGGAAAAAAGTCGGGGAAACATAACATCAGTAATTTGTTTTATGTAAGGCGCTAAATAGATTTTATTTATTATTATTATCAGATGGACGTTGCCGGCCTCAAGAGTCCATAGGGCCCAGAGAGGATATGTATGTATCAGATGGACGTACGGGCAGACGCACATACAGCGTCATAACATGATCACGACGGGCGTATAAAAACTGTATTGATTTCCACTTGATAAGTTTAATTTAATCAATAAACAATGAAAATGTGTATTTTGCCACCTTTTTAAAGATGTCAGACATGCATAAACAGAAATATAGGTCAACATCAGAGAATCGCACATTTTCATTAAAAAGAATAAATATACATCAAAATGACAAATTTTAATGTCATATAGTTTTAATAAACTGCTACTTTATAGATATGCATAAATCAATGGTGTATATCATGGAAAACCTATAGTAGAGAAAATACCGGCACAGGAGTTATTGCCCTTCATAATATTTTTAAATTATCATGTATGGAAAATATAAACTTTTTCAGCATCAATAGTTTGCCAAATTTTCTATTTTATCCAGTGAAAAGGATATTTTTCTATCAAGTGAAACGTTTAATTAAATAAAGATTTTGCAAAAGCCTATTTGACGTCACATGAAGGTGGAGCTACCTTAAATCAAAGACGGGAACAAATACAGGTTCATTACACGAAAGACTGGGAGCTTTCGATGTCTTTTGATAGGGATATGAAAAAAAATCTACGGCTACAAGAATAGTGATCGGGTTCTTTAAATCTCATTATTCACGCCAAATTACAACATGTACGAATAGCATTCAGATCTTTATTACATGTGTTAAACGCAATTTAACTTTCATTTATGAATTAGACATCGATTTTGAAAAATGTCAAAAAATCACGCAATAAATATTGGTGGTATTTAGAATTCTTTCAAAATAAATTTACCGCTTGACATAGCAGGTATTTATTTCCTAATAGGTTTTTTTCTTTGCTAAAGCATTTTTTGATAACGTAATCACAGTTGTGTACATAGTCTTGATGTGGAGAATAGTGCAATTCTCTTCACACGCCAATGATAATTTTAATACATCACACTAAAAGACGATTCCGTAAGCAATTATTCAGTGTAATAGGAATTAAAACGCAGACCCCCTTAAAGAAGCCCGGATTTCTGTATCCTATGATTTAAATCCTCGCGATTTTAGGTGTCTGTTGTAACGTCAATGCTTTCGATGATTCCGGTCTTTTACGGACAGAGATGCTTTCAAGAGAAGTGTTAAAACCTTCACACATACAATATTTGATTTACACAAATATATTTTATCATTAAATTTTTAGCGGGTTTGGCACTTAGTTATTTTGATGAATTACATCATCAACATAAACTGGAAGGCCCTGGGGAAGAATAGTGCGCGCACTAACCAGGTCACCTTCTGGAACTAAAGTATTATTCTTGATTATCATTATATTTATCATCATTGATTGTTGGTGCGTTTAATAATGTTTATTTTAAATTGATGTCTTTGTTGAAGAAGGAGATGATGACGGTTTTGGGGATGGCGACATTGATGATTGCAGGTGGTGGTGTTAATAGTGGTGGTAGTTGTGATGATGGCGGTGATGATAATGATCATGGGCGGTGATGTTGTTCTTAATGAAGGTGGTTGTGATAATATTTCAGTGCTGATGGTGGTGTTATCATAGTGCGGTAGTAGTGTTGATGATGGCGGTGACAGTGGAAGTGATGATGTCTGTGACAGTGGTAGTGTTTATGATGGCGGTGGCAGTGGTAGTGATGCTGTCTGTGACAGTGGTAGTGATGATGGTGGTAACAGTGGTAGTGATGATGATGGTGGTGACAGTGGTAGTGATGATGTCGGTGACAGTGGTAGTGATGATGGTGGTAACAGTGGTAGTGATGATGATGGTGGTGACAGTGGTAGTAATGATGTCGGTGACAGTGGTAGTGTTTATGATGGCGGTGACAGTGGTAGTAATGATGTCGGTGACAGTGGTAGTATTTATGATGGCGGTGACAGTGGTAGTGATGATGGTGGTAACAGTGGTAGTGATGATGATGGTGGTGACAGTGGTAGTAATGATGTCGGTGACAGTGGTAGTGTTTATGATGGCGGTGACAGTGGTAGTGATGATGATGGTAACAGTGGTAGTGATGATGATGGTGGTGATAGTGGTAGTAATGATGTCGGTGACAGTGGTAGTGTTTATGATGGCGGTGACAGTGGTAGTAATGATGTCGGTGACAGTGGTAGTATTTATGATGTCGGTGACAGTGGTAGTGATGATGTCTGTGACAGTGGTAGTGATGATGATGGTGGTGACAGTGGCATTAATGATGTCGGTGACAGTGGTAGTGTTTATGATGGCGGTGACAGTGGTAGTGATGATGGTGGTGACAGTGGTAGTGATGATGGTGGTGACAGTGGTAGTGATGATGATGGTGGTGACAGTGGTAGTGATGATGGCGGTGACAGTGGTAGTGATGATGGCGTTGACAGTGGTAGTGATGATGTGTGTGACAGTGGTAGTGATGATGTCTGTGACAGTGGTAGTGATGATGGTGGTGACAGTGGTAATGATAATGGCAGTGACAGTGGTAGTGATGATGGCGTTCACAGTGGTAGTGATGATGTGTGTGACAGTGGTAGTGATAATGTTGGTGACACTTAAAGTGATGATGGAGGTGACAGTGGTAGTGATGATGTTGGTGACACTTAAAGTGATGATGGCGGTGACAGTGGTAGTGATGATGGCGGTGAGAGGGTAGTGATGATGGCGGTGACAGTGGTAGTGTTGATGTCTGTGACAGTGGTAGTGATTATGTCTGTGACAGTGGTAGTGATGATGTCTGTGACAGTGGTAGTGATGATGGCGGTGACAGTGGTAGTGATGATGTCTGTGACAGTGGTAGTGATGATGATGGTGACAGGGGTAGTGATGATGTCGGTGACAGTGGTAGTGTTTATGATGGTGGTGACAGTGGTAGTGATGATGATGGTTGTGACAGTGGTAGTGATGATGTCGGTGACAGTGGTAGTGTTTATGATGGCGGTGACAGTGGTAGTGATGATGGCGGTGACAGTAGTAGTGATGATGGCGGTGACAGTGGTAATGATGGTGGTGGTGACAGTGGTAGTGATGATGGTGGTGACAGGGGTAGTGATGATGGCGGTGACAGCGGTAATGATGATGGTGGTGACAGGGGTAGTGATGATGGCGGTGACAGTGGTAGTGATGATGGCGGTGACAGTGGTAGTGATGATGGTGGTGACAGTGGTAGTGTTGATGTCTGTGGCAGTGGTAGTGATGATGTGTGTGACAGTGGTACTGATGATGGTGGTGACAGTGGTAGTGATGTTGTGTGTGACAGTGGTAGTGATGATAGTGACAGTGGTAGTAATGGTGGTGGTGACATTTGTAATGATGACGATGGTGATAATGGCAATGATAGTGGTAGATGATAGTAGTTATACCTATTGCTGTTGTTTCCTGCTGCAAATGACAATGAATAAGTTGCTGCACCATCGTAGTCTCGAACAAGAAAGTTCGGATTATAATTTACACTTCCAGCCTGTCTCCAAAAGAAAAAGATAAAACATTTTATACATGTAATGATTTTTCGATAATGTTTTTTGTAAATTATTATCGATATTGTTGGTCGATAAATTTTCTACAAACCGAGGCTTCAGCAAGAGTGACATAGTAATACGACTTGTCGAAATAACACGCTTCGTTGATGTTGTTAATATTGACCGTAAGGTCAATAGGTCCCGTTGTTGCCATGGTATCTGTCACAGTGAATGACACTGTATAGGAACTCCTTGTTTCGTAGTCAAATGACTGTCCAGCGGTCAAGGACAGCTGTAGAGCTGAAAATAGTCAGCAAATATTTAATATTAGTCAATCTGACAATTAAGAAAGGCAAATCATATTGGAAAGAGACCGTGGAATAGAGAGATGATATTTACTGTTCGTTGCAAATGTGAATTTCCCAGCATCTGCGGGTGGAGTTACCGTCATACTATAAGACAACGTTGCGCCCGCGTCAGCATCATATGACGTCAGAGTATATAGAACTGTACCAGATGCAGTGTTTTCATTTACGCTTATTGTTGCAGGCAAGTTGGTAAATGATGGCACATTATTGAGATCTGAAGAGTAAAACAAACGAATTATCCTAACTTTTCTAACTCTGTTAATTTGATCTTTTTACTAAATTCCATCTTGTATACGTACTTGTCAGTTGGACTCTGAGTTTCTCTGTGACGGAGATAGAACTGTCGGACACCGTTACATACAAGTCAATGGCGGCATTAGTTTCGAATTTAAGTTCTCGGGCTGTTGTAACAGCTCCAGTAGCTGTAAGAAAAGATTCAAAAGTAGATAAAAATCATGGAAATATACGTCTGACCCCCCCCCCCCCATTCTCTCCTCGGAGAAAAAAAAATCTGGCGGCAAAGGAATTGATTAATCAGAAATGTACTTACTTCCATCTATTTTAAAACTCGTTGTGGAGGGAATGCTCGTCATCGTGTACGTCAGCGGTACATGATTTAGCAGATCGGTGGCGTCCACATCAAAAATAGCGGCGTTGTCTCCAGTGGTTAAAGCTGCGTGTGTAGTTGTAGCTATAATGAAGAAAATGTAAAAGTACAATCCCGTGTCATGACTTGAAGCAATACAAATTCTTTTGAAAAAGATATACGGTACTGACAGAAAAACACTTAGCCTATTTAACTAAATATATTCTTCTTCTTTAGTCTGTAAACCAGGTGGCATTAAATTTGACTTTCATGCACTTAGATTCTTACTTAGAATAGTATTTTTTTTAAAAAGTTTGTCAGCTACTTTTACAGAATAAAAATGTCATTCAAAATTGAAGTATTGAAGTGTATTAATGGGATTTAACAAAAATAATTAATATCCCCATTATCAAAAAATATTAGTGACCTTTTTTGCACTAAATAATAATAAATTGTATGATAAATTAATGTAAATGATTATCATAAACTATTCTCAAGTATTCAGGATTTTTTCCCAATTGATATTATTTACATCTTCCTATCAAATATTTAAAAATCCCATAGAAAATGAAGGGAGGGGGGTCAAAGCTGAAATCATTGAATTAGATGAAGTACACACAAAATTCCAGGGAGGGGGTCCGGATCCCCCCTCCGACAGATCGGGTGTCCAAATGAAATTCAATTAAACACATTTTGATTTCTTTTGACATGGATGGACCATTTCTACAGGAAGTCTGAATTGTATACTCTGTAAATCAGCAATTTAATGTCAATGAACATTTTAATATAATTTCAACAGTTGGTACAAAGTTATATAAGCCGTATTAAACATTTTGTTCGATGTTAATAAATAGACCGCATATCTTGTCAGTATGATAAACTATGAAAAATGATACGACTTGACAATTTTAACAAATATACGGGTATTAAAGGAGTACTGATCTATTCAATGTAAGGGGAAAACGGTGATTATCTAATGCATAGAGAAAAAATACGTTTATGGTGGATGTGCGCAAGCGCGCGAGAATAATATTATTAGAAACATCATGGGAGATTTAAGATTTCGTTTATTTACAGTATGTAATCGTACTGAATTGTGATTTCATGTTTTACAAACATGAAATTTACCACCCCCTTCCATTGCTTAAAGTGTTTTTCTACTTTGTTTCCGTTTGGCTGTCTTTTATCGCTGAATGTGTCCCGACAACAGCCTGCAGGCCGTCCAAGTTTTCACGTTATATGTAGTTGTTACTTTCGAAATTCTGCGTGGAACGTCATGTGATAATGGATAATTTGAAATGGGACATTCAATATCCGACTCAGAGAATACATAATTAAATAGGAGATTAGCTTGATTACTTTTTAGTTATTGATTGAGTTAAATTGCACAATTTGCAAAAAGTGTAAACCTATATAACTTGATATAAAACACATGCTTTATATTCCTAGGGTAATATCCAAAGAATACGGCATATATAGCTGTAACACAATACCTGGAATATTATCGAAGGATATGCGGTCTCCGTCAAGGATGTCCACTGAAAGCACCGCTGTTGGCTTGTTCCCGGTATTATCGTCACATTCGATCGTAAGCGTGTACAGCGGATTGGTAGCGAAGTTGAACGCTGGGGAATTTGTATACACTCCGAATTCTGGAAAGTTTTCATTTTTATTCTTTCAAACGTTATCATGGTGAAAAGTTGATATTTCACCAAATGTAGCATTTCTTCTCACATATTCAATTTTAACATTATACTAAAAAACAAAATTATGAATGATTCTATGTAAAAAGAATAGTGCAACTAGTTTCTTCATTACTGTTTGTGCCGGGATCCTTTAGAACCCTAAAGGGAGCTGCAGCAGGAGTAGACGATAAGATATCGCAGTTAAACGGGTCGTTATCACCATCCGTGACCGTAAGGGTGTAGATCAGTATGTCTTCTGTTTCCTGCTCACCCACTGTGACGGACGTCGGCAGTCCACCGAACAGAGGAGCCTTAAAGAGATCAATGATGTGATTAAGGTATAGCTGAAATGGTAGCTATTGAAGGACAAAGGAACACTGAACTGTTGTTTACCATCACATTCTATTATAACATAGGACATATCGTACAATGAAAGAATCAGTGTGCTGAATATTCAATCATTACCATTTCTATTTCGTTTATAGAAAATATTACATGCTAAAATCCATATCGTATGTCATGTCAGCCCGAGTGTCCCCATATCAGCCCGAGGGTTGATATGTGGCCCGAGGGCTGATAGGACATATGATATGTATTTTAGCATGTAATATTATATTTATCATATACTGCAATTTTTTTTATACTTATTAATAAATCTTTTATACATACAGTAGTGTTTTTGAGGGGATGGGGGTAATCTGATATATGGGTTCGAGGGCTGATTTTACATTTAGGTACTATTCTTTTAATCACATGCAGGTTAATTTATTGCATTTTAACGATAGATCAAGAAATATTTGATACATTGCCTACCTTGGTACATTGGTTTACTATGGTAAAACTTTGATACACTGATCATTACGAACGATTACGTAATTTCCGGCTTGATATCACAGGCACTTGTTTCTGTCAATGACTTATGACCTCTGTATAATAATAAAGGTATATACAGGGGTCATGAGTCATTTACAGAAAAAAGTGCCTGTGCTTGATATGCATTTTTGCACGCCGGTCTGATAAGTAATATGGATTTTCGGACCGGTTGTTGATATCGGCTATTGTGACGTCACCCGTATCACACTGTGCAGAATATGCATAATCATTACCAAGTATATGATAAATATATTTTCTAGATTTTTCTACATGTATGTATTCAAATCATACATTACAAATGAAAAAGAGATGTAGAATACAAACAGAAATTAGAATTATACATTTCAAATGGAAAAGATCAGGCCTGGATTTCTCGAAATAAACTGATATCGAAATTGATTTTACTCAAATTTTGACTGTTCAACTTTAATAAATATCAAACTTAAGTTCCAGATTTTTTCGAGAAACCCAAACCTGATTTTACAATCAACTTTTGACATATACCGTATTTTCACCACTAGTTTTAGGTGCACATGGCAGTAGATTTAGATATTGAAAGATCAGGAATTTGGCTACAAATCGATAGAAGACTCTAGCACCAGACCTAAGTCAACATCTACACGGCCTCACTACATCAAAGACATGAGTGTTATGATATACAAATTATCATATATTATAAAGGATAAATAATCTTCAATTCTAATGCAATTTGTTTGCAATCTGTACTTTGATTGGATAGTCTAAAATCAGCATCAACAATCGCAAACCATTTTTGTAGTCCTCCGCGGTCATTAGCTCTAGAGTAAACAATATCTTGCACTGAGGAGTGAATTGTACAGTGCTACACAATGCGATCGCATACATCCGTTTTACCGGCTCCGCTGTCTCGCCGCCGGTAAAACTTAATTTTCTACTGTTAAATCAGCATTATCGGCCGCAGATAACAAATGAAAAGATAGTTCTCCCCTAATTATCTTATAAAATGAAACTTTATATATTCTGAATTCTGTTTCAAAGTTGTCAAAAAAAAAAAAAAAAAAAAAAAAAAAAAAAAAGAAAAGAAAGGTAAACGATGCCAATACAAATTAAATACAATGTACCAAGGATATGGAATTAAATGGGTTTTGAAATATGTCCCTATAAATATAACGAAGCTAACGAATAGACATCAACTTCTTATAAAACGTTACCAGTCGCATATTTCATTTACAAGGTTCAAACACTCAATGTTGAATGAATTTGTTTAGAAGAAAAGAAGCTTGACGTTGAATCTATTAGGTACTTTTTGATTGCATAGAAACGTTGTATATGATCTAAACAATTCTTAAGTCTAAATTCAGTTGTGTCAAAAGAGGGATCAATTCGGTTTTTACTGACGAAAAGTAAATGAAGTCAGTAGACTGTGCTTTAGATGTGTGATTTCGTCTCGTATCTTTTCCTGCATTTGGTGGTCTACTTTTTAATGGCGATACTGTACTTAATGCACGCTGTTTCTATTTATTCTTGACTCATTGACACATAACACTTGTCAAAAATATTGTAAAGTTGTCCAGCATTCTATGATAAATGAAGCCAGGCTTTGAAAGGATATGAAAAAGATATATTTTCATCGAATTATATTACATTCATCAAATGATTGAAATCTATTTTAAATTTATTTCAAATTAATCCGCAAAACAAGTTAGTGTGGTAAGATAAATGTACACTCTTAAGAATAAATCCGTTCATAGTTCGATGTCCTTGCTGACAAATTGTCATTATGAATTGATAATCGATTGAAACGCTTATAAGAATATCCGAATCACCATTCAAAATCAAACAAAACGATCACTATTGGTACCGGATATTTACTACCTTTTAGCCAACAGATAATGATGGATGATATCAAAACAAGCTCTAAATTTGGAATCTTGAAGAAAATTTATAGTCATGTTGGAATATTATGATGATAGATAATTACAGGTCTTTATGTTGAATTATTTATATCTAGTTAAGGAAATTTGCTTTGAATACGTTATACATTTGTATGTCCTGATTATAAAATGCTATTCTTGTGTTGATTTTTCTATATGATTTCAAGATGCCATTTAATTAAGTTAAATAGTAAGTGGGATACATGTACCTGGTGTATAAGCATATTTACATTTCCTACGTTTTTGCCATCAATATCGATCTTTACCAACTATATTGTATAATGATAGCCATTTCCTCATGAGTGTGAACAATGTGTGTATGATTTTTGATAAATATACGTGTATAGTACGTATATTTTAACGATTGGGAATCCCTAAAGAAATGAAAGTAGAAGACAAATATAAAAAAGAAATTTCACTTTTGAAAAACTTCAACGCTTCATGGTAGCATACGCGCTGAAGTATGCTGGCATAAAGTATCGCAGTTCATGTCCTCGTGAATTTTCAAAATTAAATATAATTTACGTTAGTACGTCTTCCACTTATACAACATATACTTTCGTGTTATTGATACACAAGTAAATTCTTAGATTTATTAAATCACATGTCTGTCCTCTGATGATAGATGATTTCATGATGGACATTCAAATTTGTCTAAATTAGGATTATTTGACATTGCATAACTTGGAATTCTACCAGCATGGAGTTCTTTAGGGATTTCGTAACAGCATTATACGATTCATTAAATGCATACATCCTGCAATCACATTACAGGTGTAAACAGCATTTTCAGTTTTAAACAGATTTTTGAAAGATAACATTAAATTCTTGTAAATGCAAATTTATTGCTTTTTAAAAGGGACGTCGATCAATTTAAAAAGAAAGCACTGATTTCTTCAAAAAAGAAAATTGTTTGATTTGATTGCACTTTTGACAAACCTATCTTCTTCTTTTGATAGATATCGTGCTGACAACTTTTGAAGACAGAGCTGTTTCGACTTGTGTGTGCAAGTTTCTCTTGAAATTCGTGTAGAAGGAGTTTTACTTGTCGAAACGCAAAGTGTAATTATGTAATTCAATTTGTGACTAACAATATTTTTCTCTGAAATTCGTTAAGAGGGTTGAACCATAAGAGTTCATTAAAGATATAAAAAGTGTCAAGTTTTGAATTTAAATTTTTTTTACAATCACTATACTTTTGTTCGTTTTATAGATAAATTTTTATTCAATTACGGACAAGGCAATATCCTCTATCGATTTCCTCTGTAAGACCGTTTCAAAACACTTCAAAGCAAGTGTTTTAAAAGATAAAATTAATCACTTTCTTTGTGGTAAAAATGGTGAAAAGGGATACTTCAAATGTCCCTATCAATTGAACGTCAGAGGTTTCAATGCAAATGTCCGACGTGTTGACTTTTTTAAATAATTACATATATGGGGGTAAACTCTTGTCAACATCATTCTCGTGTCTGTGTTTCTATTCCATACAATTCTATTTTCTCCCTCAGTAGCTTAAAAAAAATTTATATTGAGTGGAATTAATATCATATCTTTCGTTATGAATGGAAAACTTCAAATCCTGGGATAGATAATCAAAAAAAATATAATGTTTTTGATATAGATGTTAAATAGATGTCAAACAGTAACTGTAGTGTAAATGGCACCCTTTATGTACTTCCACCAAAGTAAATGTTGAAATCATAGAGGCCGGAGTCACGGTAGGGTGCCGGTAGAGATCCGGACTTTATGAAATGTAGACATCAAGTCTACCTCTGATGAAAAGAAAGACTGCATTTCTTACTCTGGTATAAAGTGTTCTTGTGTACTAATATAGTGGAAAGGTGTGTTGAACTCACAATTACTGACATATTTTCCATGCGTATTGCATGTTACTCTATCTGTACCGTTTCGTTGCATGATTTTGCATTGGTATATTACATGGGGGGTTTTTTCATTAGAAAGTTATACAATCCAAAAAGAAAAATATGCAATATAATTTGCATGATATTGCATAACATCCCTTTTGAATTGTATGTTTTTTATTTGTTTTGTATATTTTCCATGTGAATTGCAGTTTTATATATTTTTCTATTTGTATTATACTGTTTTGTATATGTTTGTATTTGTATTGTACAGTTTTGTATATGTTTGTATTTGAATTGTACAGTTTTGTATATTTTTCTATTTGAATTGTACAGTTATGTATATTTTTCTGTTTGTATTGTACAGTTTTGTATATTTTTGTATTTGTATTGTACAGTTATGTATATTTTTGTATTTGAATTGTGCAGTTTTGTATATTTTTGTATTTGAATTGTACAGTTATGTATATTTTTCTATTTGTATTGTACAGTTTTGTATATGTTTGTATTGTACAGTTTTGTATATTTTTGTATTTGTATTGTACAGTTTTGTATATTTTTCTATTTGTAAAGTACAGTTTTCTATATTTTTGCATTTGTATAGTACAGCTTTGTATATTTTTCTATTTGGATTGTACAGTTTTGTATATTTTTCTATTTGTATTGCAGTTTTGTATATTTTTCTATTTGTATTGCACAGTTTTGTATATTTTTCTATTTGTATTGCACAGTTCTTTATATTTTTCTATTTGTATTGGATGGTATTTATTTGTATTAACGTACATTTGCATTGTATTTCAATTTTCCATTTGCATTTTACAACCCCCATGTCGTAAATATTTTATATTTTGCATTCTATAACTTTCGCCATTATCATATACATTTATTTTCAATGTGTTAATATTGTATACATAATTCATTTATTTACAATTGTATTCTATAATACTGTAGCGGACATAGAGAGGGAACTTATTCTGCCTCAATATTACGCTAGCTTTTCTAGTGATGTCGCACGTTAAGCAACGGCGAGCGTGATGAGCCCTTGATGGGTGACCGCTACACGCTACAATACTTCATTTGTATTGTTTCCAGATTCATCAGAATAAAAAATATAGTTACTCTATTTGTGACAAAGCATTTCAATGGTTACCTCCTACTAGTATATGCATTGTAGGTAGGCCGCTATGGAATTATAGACAAATACTCCAGTAAAAGTACTGAATAGCACTAAGCGTGCGGACGAATACATCAGTCAAAAGTACTAAGTAGTACTAAGCGTGTGGATTCTGGCATTTGCATGAAATGCAGCTTTACTTTGATGTGATACTAGAATTTTTGGAGCAGTTCTGAATATGCGATCCATCACATACTTGGTTAAAAGGGACTAGATCACGTACGTTTGTGGGAAACAGGGTTTTCTGTTGAGTCCGCTCTTTATAATGGGTCTGATCGTTTCTACATATGATTAACAGTAATGGCTGTAAGTAAGACTGAACTGACATTTAATCCCGTAAGATATCAAGCTAGCCCGTTAACTGAAATTAGGGTACGAATTCAGGGCTGTAAGTTAGGTCTAATTACAACCGAGGTGTTGGCCTTCCTGATATCCTACATTTTAACAACAGGGAATTTCATAATTTTAAAGTCTTACTCACTTGCCAATACAGTCTATTAAATTTGTAAATAAAGTTCCACTCGAGAATATTTCGGATCTAACACCATTATAAGCTGCACATCTAGCCTGGTTCCCTATCCAAGATGATCCGCGTCTACTGTCTTTAATTAGGGAACCAGGCTAGCTGCACTCCTTGGAATACCAGCTCTATTTTTCGTATATCCTGATATATTCCATCTTTAAATTTTGAACACGTCCAAGATAAGAGTAAATGACTGTGAAAAACTTTATTAGAGTTTACATAACTGATAATAATGCAACCGAGATTTGCCAAACCTTATCAGAGTTGACATCATAACTGATAATAATGTAATTCAGATTTGACAAACTTTATTAGTTAGTTGGTAGGATATTGTTTAACGTCCCACTCGAGAATTTTTCACTCATATTGAGATGGTGACCATTGCCGTTGAAGGGTTGCAAATTTAGGCATATGCTCGACGCTTACCAGTGGTGGATCTAAGGGGGCGCCCCCTAAAATTTTCAAATTTAAGGTAAATCGTGGTCTCTTGTTTAGAAAAATGTAAATGATAAAAGAAGCAGTAATTTCTTCCACTCTCGGAAAAATAAATGATAAAATCCTTAGATTTATTGAACTACTTTTATTGGGAGAACTTGCAATTGTTCCAAAAACCCTTAAAATTTGCGTCATTTTAGGCCTAATAAATTCACCTTATTAAAAATGACAGAAAATAGTATTATAAAAATTACTACATAGAAGATAATTCAAGCCCTATAAAATCTATTGAATTTAGGAGCTTCCGGGGGCTCTGCCCCCTGGACCCCCAATAGCGCTTTACCCTGGACTCACTTGGGGCCTCAAGACGGCACGCAGACTCCTTGCCTCATAAAGCCCCCCCCCCCCCCCCCCCCCGCAATTCTGGTTACGGCCTTTGAACAGGGAAGGATCTTTATCGTGCCACACTTGCTATGACACGGGACCTCGGTTTTTGTGGTCTCATCCGAAGGACCGCCCCAATTAGTCGCCTTTTTCGACAAGCAATAGGATATTGAGGACCTATTCTAACCCGGATCCCCACGAGATTCAAACCTTATTAGAGATGACATCATAACGGATAATAATGTAACTCAAATTTGACAAACATTTGAGTTGACATCATAATTGATGATAATGTAATCCAGATTTGACAAACTTTCGATGTTCCTGCGGCTGCCTCAGTTGTGCATGTAGTTATGGCCCTGTTAACCAATAGTATTTATGTTATGAGGATTATCCAGTACTGGACGGCTTGACCAAAGTCGGAATCGGTTCGCGAACATTATATACTACATATATCCATAAGGGGGTGGATGATCAAAACTTGGGGGCAGTTTGACTAAAAGTTAAGGGACAAATAGGCAGAGGTTGTTTGGCTTGGAATCCAGAGTCTTTCGCTAAGGATCCTGGAAACGAAGTGAGAACTGGAGGCGTGGATTGAAACACCCAGGAAATAAGAACTGCGTTACGACGAAAATATTCCAATCGTTGATTTACACGAATCGGTTTTATCATACAGTGCAATAAATTATATACACCCCCCTCAAATTGTGGAGTACACATAATAAAATTAACAAAAATAAAAATTATGGAATACAAATAGGAAAATATACCAATTGTTTTCTTATAATTTTCTCTTCTTTCTTTTCTCATTTTAAAAAAGAAATAATTATGTCTCTACAAAAACCGTGTGGCTCAAGAACGTTGCTGAGGTTATTCAAACGATAGTGCTTTTGTTTATTTTTATATCGATAAAAAAGAGAAAAGAGATCACACCGTACACATTTATTCACTTTAGATATTCACTTTCATTTTTGTCTGAACAGTAAAAGAACATATAATTATTAAAAAAATTTAAAAAGTGGTATAATGATAATAGACTTCCTGGATACTTATGTGTATTAATCAAATTCTGGTGATAAATATGCGTTTGGTAAACTTACTGTGCATATTCATGATCACTTACTGAAGTGAAACCCCGCGTGTAAACAAGATGTTTCGCGCCTTGCTGTGTACGAGAGTTCTCTCAGTAAATTGAAATGACTCGGGCACATCTCGAGGTTTAACATTGACATTTTTAATACGCGTCTGTTTAAGAAACCTATACAATGCACAGTATATGATATATAATACACAATAAATGATAAACAGTGTGTGATATACCTATTTACAATTTCATATTGCCATATAAGTTACAATTCGTAAATTTGAATGCTAAATATACCAAAACAATATTGAGCCAATCATCGCATTCTTATGTAATGCTGTAATGTTTCCCAAAGTTAGACGTCATCTCTTCAATGCGTTTTGTACTAAGTAAACTAACAAGTTTTGCATGCATTTGGTATCGGAACAACAATTTATTTAAAAAAAGTAAACAATGCAATTTTAGATTCACAACTATTTCAAAGAAACAGTTGAATTCATCCTCTACACCATTCACTGTTCAATCCAGTATCTGCAATGCTATAACTTTACAAAGACGACGATTTTTTGACATTTAAGATATAATTGGAAATTGTTTATTTAGTTGTTCATGACCCATTGTTCATAACCCAACGCCGGGATCCAGAATCGAACCCGTCACCTTAACCACTAAACCACCGCTACCTAGTAAAAAGAATTGGTTTTGGTGGGGTGCTGCTGAATGCACACCAAATTTGACCATTACTATGTAGAAAAAGTTAAATTGTAAAAGAAAAGAAGAAAAAATGAAAGACCAAAATCTTTCAAATAAAAACATAAGTTACTCACTGCTCCGCGGCATCTGTGAAGAAGAATAAACGACACAATACAAAATAGCAGGGACTTCATTAACTGTCTCTCCATTTCTAATGCTGACGATATCTGTATATTTTACAGGTTTTTTTTCCTCAATTTCTCTCTCAATTTTTCAAATATCACTTGAAGTCATTTTCAAGAGAGTTCGGGCATCATTTAATGTCTTGAATGCAAGCTACTTTCCCTTAATGGTTGAGATTTAAATGCTTTATGAAAGGTGCTAAGACGTTGGAAGCATTGTGATGCGGGCCTCAAAAGAGTTAAATTATTTAGAATTCCCATTGAAAAACTAAATAAACGTCGATATGCGTTAGAAATTGACAATATGCCATTCATAAGTTATAACTGAAGGTATATCATGCAAATAGGTCGACCATTCAAATACAAATTGCTTAAAAATGACGAATGACGACATCAGGGAACATGTATGGGTATTGAATTTGTTAAGATTAAGTTTCTGTCAATATCATAAATACCCAACTGACATGTTAGTTTTGGGTCAAACCTACATTTGAATCCGGTAAACATAAACAAAAAATACAGACAATTTTGACGCAATTGACCTATCCTTAATAATATGTATGTATTGCTTACATGAAACCTGGTCCATTTTCCAGTATAGAAAATATTTACATACTTTCGTAGCAAAAACATCAATTCATCTTTTGATTTGAAATTATCTATAAAGGTAAATATTTGATGATGCTTATATCGTGTGTCATGTATTTATTAGAAGACATTAGTGATTTGATTCATGTCTGAAATATTTATGATTTTCTATATCTTCTCTTTTTGTCTTCGTGTACATAACAATCTATTTTTCTTCTTCTAGAATTTCAAATGTTATTGGATTTCATCCTATTTGATTTGCATTTACCTATCCTTAACAGTTAACAAAGTTGGTCTTCCTCAATTAAAATAATTAGAAATTTGATTGATGGATTGTATAGTTTAACGTCCCTCTCAAGAATCTTTCACTCATATGGAGACGTTTAGAAATTTGAAGGAGATGGAGACATGGGCAATTCAAAATGTGGATGTTATAATGTAGTGAAAATACAGTTTGACGAAATTTACTTGAATTCGTTTCCAAAATCTATAAGCATAAATGATTATTAATCTTGTTTTGTACGTGAAAGACGTACATAATTAAAATGATCAGAATATGTAAAGCATAGTAAATTCAAAGCAAAATAAAAGCATTTAAAATGGAGGAACACATGATGAAAAATTCAAATGAAATATGAATTAAGGTGAATGTTCTTCAATCAAATCAAACATATCAATCAAGAAATTCAATAACTTTCTTCATTTGACTTCTTTTTAAATATGTTTTCTAATATGTATTAGCCTGGATAACACAACAATTGACATACTATGGTAAAATAAAGATTCCAAGATTTAAAAACATGATAACTCGGAGGATATCTTTAATATAAATCAATATCCATGTAGCATTCGATAATGAAAAGGGCAGATTCGCTCATATTAAGTACCACGCCAGGAAATTCCAATGAGCAGTAAAGGGTGTTCATTTATCCTGTTTCTTACAAAGAGGAGACGGGGGTACCGAACAGAATTAAGGTGCACAAAAACTTTTCTACACAGATACTGTTTAATTGGATTATTTTCTATGCTTCTCGATTAATATATTTTAATCGTTTTTGATATAGTATATATGAATACAGATTATCATATTACACGACAAAAGAGAAGCAGTTCTTTGTGTTTGCAATGAGAGATTTTCAACAGTACATTGAAAGTTCATGAAAGAGGCCTCTCAGTATCTATATGCATTGTGAGCGGGCCACGTTCCAACTCGCATTACAAAAGCAACAGATCAGTAATAGGTTTGAATTGGGATACTTTATTGTTATTATTCAGCTTATTGTCAATTTAAATCTCTAAAAATGAAATATGGAATAAATTGACATTGGTTGCATTTAATTTTCGTTGAGACGTAATCAAAAATTAGTTATGTTAGATTCTTCAGGTAAACGATAAAGTTCTGTTGGTACACGAAACAAATTACAAAAATCAATACATTGTATATGCACCCAGGGGTGCATGAGCCGAGTTGCATGGGATACATTGTAAAGTCAGGAATGATGTGGCATATTTATAATTGTGAAAAATTAATTTCAGTTTTAAACTTTTCGAGTTACTGTCCAGAAACCATATTTGTCTGAAGTTTTCAATCTATTTTCGGTCACTGTGACCTTGACCTTTTCCCTCCAAAATCAATAGGGGCCTTGCTTTGCTGGTATCCAACAATATATCCAAGTTTCATTTGATTCAAATTACAAATTTTCGAGTTATCCTCCGGAAACCAAATTCTTTTGGAATTTTAAATCTATTTTCGGTCACTTTGACCTTGACCTATTTTCTCTTAAATCAATAGGGGTCTTCCTTACCTGGTACATAACAATATCTTTAAATATCATTTGATTCGGATGTAAACTTTCTGAGTTATCATCCGGAAACCAAATTTTTATGAAATTTTCATTCTATATGCGGTCACTGTGACCTTGACCTTTGTTCTCCAAAACCAATAGGGGTCTTCCTTACCAGGACGCCGTTTCATCAATAAGTGTAAATTTTCAACTAACTAAGTCTTACGCCGACTACGTAAATTTAGTTACGTATAATCTTAGTTTAGCGCAAACCGCGTTTCACGAAACGACGTAAATACATGCGTACGTTACTACTCGACTAAGTTTTCAACTAAACTTACGTTCTTAGTTACCGCGTCCGGAGCATGCGTAAATCATACTTTCGTTTTTTTCATTTGTCGTCTGGACCAAAATAATGAATGAAAAGAACGCGAAGAAATTGCACAAGCGGAATTGGGAGGAGACAGAGATGGCCGTGTTGGCAGAGGCAGTAAAATTTTCCTATACCATACTATTTGGGCACTGCATACTAAATCAAACATATCACTCCATAAACAAAATTTGTTTTTATCTATATAGGCCTATGCATATATTTTACATCTCTTCTTCTACAAAAAGGAGTTGTTTTATGATTTCAAAGCTTATTATATTTTAAGTCCATGTAGTCGACACGATACATCTACATTGTATATAGATATTAACTATAGCCTATATTTATACTTTAATTGGATAATTAATGTAGACTTATAGGCCTAATTGTGTTTGAACAAATTGAATATATGTGTGCATATTTTACAGTTTGGGATTATATACAGGCACGTACCATCGTTTTGCAAAGTGACGGGGGGGGGGGGGGGGGGGGGGGCAGCTGGGGCATAAATTAGATGTGGCTTTTCAAATCATGTAATCCTTTGTCCTATATGCAAAATCCTAATTCGGAGGTGGGGTGGAGTGGGTGGTGTTGGAATATTTTGCAGTGATTTCCACAATTTTCTCTCTCTCAGGTTTCATTTTCTTCAATCGTGGGGGTGCTAGAGTCTTCTATTATGAGTGCCTCAAAACATTTTCCTACAAACATCATGTGTGTGGGGGGTGGGGGGGGGGGGTGTTAGACTTTTTCTATTAATGCCCATCATCATACCTCGCTAAATAGTTTTTATTCATAATTTCCTCTCATTCACCTACAGTACAAAATTTAAAAAAAAAATCGTATTGTTAAAAAAAGTGGAGTAGCAACGGAAGGTGACCCCCCCTCCCCTCCCATTCACTCCGATTCGTGCCTGATATACATGTACATGTTTTTCTTTATTTCATAACATAAAATATATATCTGCACGGATTATCCTGCACATCACTTATCACCGAAATTCGTCAAGTATCAAACTGTTACGATGACGTTTTTTTTGTTTTTTTTTGGAAGAACTAACGTAATTTAGTTATATGATGTATCTCTTAAGACGGGATATTTTTTCAAGATTTAAGATATACAATGGAAAATAGTAGATCTTAAAGTAACTGTTCATGAAATATACATTACACTCCCGTAAATCCACCCACCATACGACAGAGATCGAATTGAGTCGGGCTCGCTAATCATTCGTTCCAAGTTAGTCAAAGCGGAAGTTTTGAAGAGATTTATAAATAGCCTTCTAAAAGCATCCTGTCTTGAAAAAATCGACCACGACGCAAAGCTCGTCGGTAAAAATTCCATATATATTTACAAACAGCTAACAGTCGGCCATGATTTTTGCTTACGTAGGTACTTACGTAAGGGTTCGACCTGACGTAGTGTTTCTACTAGTTAGTAGAAAACTTGCGTAAATTCTAATCTTACGCCATTTGATGAAACGGACTTGCGTAAAATATTTAGTCTAGTCAGAAAGATACGCCAAACTAAGCTTACGCAACTAGTTACGCTGTTTGATGAAACGGCGTCCTGGTACCCAACAGTATATCAAAGTTTCATTTGATTCGGATTTAAACTTTCTGAGTTATCATCCGGAAACCAAATAATTCTGAAATTTTCATTCTATTTTCGGTCACTGTGACCTTGACCTTTGACCATTTTTCTCCAAACTCAATAGGGATCTTCCTTACCTGGTACCCAAAAATATATCAAAGTTTCATTTCATTAGATTGTAAACTTTTCGAGTTATCATCCGGAAACCAATTGTTGATGCCCAACCGCCCGCCCGCATCACCAAACCAATAGCCGAGTTCAACTTCGTTGCAACTCGGCTAAAAACTACAAAAAACCGACACGAGGTACAAAGATGGATGAAAAAGAAAATACGTATATACAGTCTGTACATGTACCTGTGTGGATACCTACCAACAAGGAAAGCAGACCAACTCATATAATTTTTTAGAATAAAAATGGAATCCGTGGAAATGTTTTTACACTAGAAGTTTGAAATTTGATTTTGCTTCAAGATTTGACAACTAATATGTGAATATCGTTTCCTAATATCAATAGTGGTTGGTTGGTTGTATATAGTTTAACGCCCCTCTCGAGAATCTTTCACTCATATGGAGACGTCACCACTGCCGGTGAAGGACTGCAAAATTTAGGCCTATGCTTGGCGCTTATGACTTTTGAGCAGGGAAGGATTTTTATCGTGCCACACCTACTGTGACACGGGGCCTCGGTTTTTGCGGTCTCATCCGAAGGAACGCCCCATTTAGTCGCCTCTTACGACAAGCAAGTGGTACTGAGGATCTATCATAACCCTCGGGACCAATAGTGTATGGACGTCATGCATGCTATTCGTGTCAATTTCGGCAACACATTCGAAAATGACGTTAAAATCGGTACGTCTGGACATCGATGTAATATTGTACGTTATCTAAAAGCAGTTTTTTAAAATGAAAGAATAATATAAAATTGATATCCCAATTACAATCTGAAGTTAGATGAAATTCATCTGCAATGTGTGCGTTATCACAGATACTACACAAACATTAGAATACCAACCCTGATCCCGGGTCCATCAAACGTAAAGGAGATCACTGTAACCTACACTCTGTAAGTCTTACTTTCATTAGAACAAATGAGGAGAAAGGAAAATGGTGACATCTTCTGAGTACTTGTGTTATGGTCACGGAGCCTACTTCTCTACTGGGAGACGAGGTTTTGTAGTATCTTTCTCTTCATCATATAAAACACAGTTGGTATTGATTTTAGTTAAATATAATCAAAACCGCGTTATACGAAACCCCTCCATCATATCTACGGCCACTCTTAATGAAATTAATTTTGTAGATGCATGTACCCGGTACTTCACAAGTTGTAAAGTGAAGTACAAAAATTAAGCGATACATGTATATTTCAAAAGAGTAATTTCAGAGTGAATTTCCTTTCTTTTTGTTTGTAAAACTAGATTAGTTTGTAATTATAGTTACATATGACGTAAAATCAGGAACCATTGCTACAGTGTCCTCTTACTTTCACGAGCTTCGGGAGGTCATTCAGAAAAATAATCTGCAACACAAGCCGCATGTGATATTCAAAAAGGATGAAAACATGGAATAGGGAATTCAGCAACATCATTCGCCACCTGCTGTAGTTGCGAGACGGCAATTCTATGTACAGGAAGTAATGTCGCAGTTCTACCCTCACAATCTTGAGATGTGGCAGTGCTGACGGAACTCCTATTCATGCATTTTTTGTGTTTGCTGGAGAAAGAATGCGTCCTGAATTTCTGAACGGGAACTCTCCAGGGGCAGACGGTATGGTTTCAGTGACAGGATGGACCAATTCTGTGTTCCAAGAAGTATTTAGAGGAGGATTTCCTAAAATATGCACCAGGACGAGATGACCTTGTTCTTTTACTTTTAGAAGGTCACATGTAGCTGTAAGTTTAGTGGACTAGGTAAAGGAACACAACATCCTATTTATTCTGCCTGCACACACCAGTCATTTTCCGAGGCCTCTGGAGGTCGGATGTTATGGACCTTTATACAATAATGAATGCCACAAATATACCAGATCCATGTCTACTCTCATCACAAAGTATGATGTTTACAAGTGCCATTGCATGCAAAACCAGCACAAAGGCCTTGAGCGCAGAAAATCTACAAACCGCCTTCAGAAAAACCAGAGTCTATCCATTGGATGAGGATGCCATTAATCTATCTTCAGTCATCTGAAGCTTTTCTCCACCGTGTAGATGAAAACCAGATAGAGAACACTAGGAATCACTGACAATACGCGCCATAGCAACGGTCAGCGCGTGCAAAATAATGAACTGAACTTTCCACCAATTTTAGCAACAAAGTATACGTCATGTACGAGTATCAATATTTTTTTCAAATGTTTCTATCGCCGGCGATAAATGCCTTTGGGGGCCGATTTATGGGTACTCTAGAATATATCGAGTTGTGTTGCAAGTTCACATATGCTAATCAATACTACCTTTCAAACTGAGGTACATGATTTACCCGTTTCTGGAAATGTTACTGTGCGACTACATATGCCAGAAGTGGTGTTAATCAAATGTGGATTCTAAAAAATTGTAAAGAACTTTTAGTAAACTTGAAATCACAGAATTTTTCCCAAAACAATAGCATTAAAACCTATGACTTTTCAACACTATCCACGCACAAGTACTCTGAAGTTGAAATAAAAAATATGCTAGAGTTCCTCATTGACAATATCTTCGTGGTCTTTGGTGATCAGGTCTTCCAACAGTCTGTTGGAATTCCCATGGGCACGAATTGTGCTCCGTTGTTAGCTGACCTGTTTTTATATTCATATGAAACAGAATTTATTCAAAAACTTCTACGTGAGAAGAAAAAATCTCTCGCTGTGACCTTCAATTCGACTTTTAAATATATCGATGACGTTTTATCTATTAACAATGATAGCTTTCATTCATATGTCGATTTGATATATCTCTTTGAGCTCGAAATAAAGGACAACCACAGAGTCGTCCACTTCTGCTTCATTCTTAGATATTTTATTGAAAGTAGACATTAACGGCAAACTGACAACTCAACTGTATGACAAACGGGATGATTTCAGCTTCTCCATCGTCAACTTCCCACATTTATGTAGCAATATTCCATTATCACCTGCATATGGTGTTTATATATCTCAACTGATTCGATATGCAAGAGCTTGTTCTGGGTATAGTCGGTTTTTAAATCGAGGTAAGCTACTGACAAACAAGTTGATGGTACAGGGATTTCAACAGTCTCGATTGAAGTCAGCATTTCGCAAATTCTATGGTCGTTATAACGATCTAGTTCGTCAATACAACCTCGCATTGGGTCAAATGCTGTCTGACGTGTTTCATACCGATTGTTAAGCCGTTCTTGGCACACTGATTTGACTGCGGATAACTCCGTTTACCTGATCAGGATATGGGACTCACGGCGGGTGTGACCGGTCAACAGGGGATGCTTACTCCTCCTAGGCACCTGATCCCACCTCTGGTGTGTCCAGGGGTCCGTGTTTGCCCACCTATCTATTTTGTATTGCTTGTAGGAGTTATGAGATTGATCACTGTTCGTTATCTTCACCTTGTTAAAGCTCTTGGATATTTAATGTGTAAAAAAAAAACTGTGACACTTTTGATTTTCTTCCAACCATCATAAGAATGCCCTTTCAAGAAACCGGAAATTCATTTGGCTATCAAAATGCTAGTGAAGTCCCCTTCCCACAATTCCGTACGCACAGCTCACGGGAAGGAAACTAGACTAATCAAAGGCGTGTATAAGATTCGGGTAAAAATGGTGTTCTGGCAGTAACTCTAACCTCTACTACTCTGAATCGTAATTAAAATACGGGAAAGTGTTAAACATGAAGAAAAATGAAAACGAGAGTGCATGAAAAAGGCGTTTTCCAATTGAATTTTATTAAAATTGTGTAAAATTTCTCCGTATTGAATTACATGTATTTACTTCTTTACAATGATGCTTCGGCCATTGTCTCTATATAATCACTTCAAAATATTGCAAGATATATCAATTTGTATAAGTCAGTGGAGATATTTATGTACTGTAAAGCTGTTTTAAAATTAGTCATTGTGGTAACAATCAGCAAATATGACTTTGGCAGCTAATGCCCTTTTAAGTTTATCGACAACTTCAATGTTATCACAAAACTCAACATGCACTTTGCAGTCATATAAACATTGAAACAATGTCGTCACACCGGAAGGCTGGGTAATAATTTTTTTTTTTTTTTTAGTTTTCAACTCATCATTTATAAATATTTCTGTTCATATTTGATGAATAAGTAATATGGGAGAAAAGCTTATTTAACTATTATGGTACGTGCAATATCGTTTTCGGTAAACAAGCTTTTGGCAAAATATCGTAACTTAATATTTGAACAATAAAATATCTAATCAAATTTTGATTTCAACCTAGCATTCGGTGGGTTTTTTTATTTACTATAGAAAATTACACATCGCTGGTCTTTTCTATGTCTTTCAATGGTTGATCCTTTAAATACCAATGTAGGGGTCCCCTTTTTTAAACATCACTCACCGACAAATTAAATAAACACATGAAAGAGATCTGAGTGTTTAAATTATTACTTAACATCAACAATCAAAGATCAAAGTATACTATTATTCATATTGCAGAGTGAAACTGATCTGGCTTAATTGGATTGAACTTTATAAAATACCCAAACGTACATGAGCACCAAATGTACCTTACACTGGTCATATACCTTTATTGCTACAAACTAGCGGATATTTTATGTTGTTCTCAAGGTTCAAACATTTCGTTTTCTGCGATGATCAAAGCATGGTCGTATTCTGGTATGACTTCATCTTCTCCATCGTAACTTCCAATATTTATGTAGCAATATTCCATTATCCGTTTATCTGATCAAGATAAGGGCTCACGGCAGGTGGGACCGGTCGACAGGGAACGTTTACTCCTCCTAGACACCTGATCCCACCTCTGGTATATCCAGGGATCTGTGTTTGCCCGATGCTCTATTTTGTATTGCTTATAGGAGTTATGAGATTGATCACTGTTCGTTATCTTCACCTTTCATGTAGCAATTTTCCATTATCAACTGCAGATGGTGTTTATGTTTCTCCACTGATTCGATATGCGAGAACATGTTCTGCATATGGTCAATTTTTAAATCGAAGCATGCTATGACAAATAAGTTACAGGGGTTTCAACTGTTTCATCTAAAGTTTGCATTTCGCAAATTCTATGGTCGTTATAATGATCTTATTTTTAATCTGCCATTAGGGCCATTAGGTTGAATACTGTCTGATGTGTTTCTTACCTTCTTACGAAAGGATGTTAAAGAGAAACCAGATTATGTTTAAATAGGAATCCGCAAGGTTGGACGAGAAAACTGCTTTCCACAATCAATATGAATGAAAATTTTGTGCATTTAGCATCACTATGAGGATAACAAAACTTTGATATCAAACAATTATCATTCAGAACTTGAATTAAGATTTGGTCTCTCTCAAACGCTTTAGATTTCTTCAAGTTCTAATCCACGTTATAAACTTGTCAGTATTATATAATTTACAATGTTTTAGCCTTTCGTATCTTTACAAATGGTAATGATAACCATATCTTCATGAATGGAGTTATGAACAATGCACATATGAATCTTGATGATATAGTAAATCTGTTTAACCTAAATAGTAGGATGTAATCTCGAAAGTTATGAATTGAATTGAACCCATGTAGCGAAGGATGAGCCCCCCCCCCCCCCCCCCCCAAATTTAAAAAAGATCGAACATTGGGAACTTTTTAGGCGGTATTAGTTGATAGAGACATTCACTATTGTTCACGACTTAGGATTTTTTGTCTTTGCTTGTTGAAAAAATTTAGACAAGTTATAATGAAAAACGATGTTACGTCCCAGTACCTGACATAGGAAAGTTGATGATAAGGGGAAATGGTGCATGCGATTTTAAATCTAATATTCGTTTATAAATTTTCTTCAATTCTGTTTATTTCTTTAGAACATTGATAAAAACATAAAAAGCTGTAGGTAGCAAGATCAATTTTCAAGGAAGAAAAATAAAGGTAATTTGTAAAAAGTTAGATTTATCAGATCTGCAGGTACGCTTTCCAATTCTAGTAGTCAAATATTCATAATTTCTCTTGAATATTGGAACTTTTAAAGAATGAAAAGATTGTCCCTTTAAAAATCACTTTGAGTTCCTTTGTAAATTCGGACTAATAGATAGAATGAAGAGACACGAAAGTAAACTAGTATTGCGTCAGAGGGCGTTGCTCACTTATCAATAAAAACGGAATCTATCTGCTTCAGTACACAAGTACCAACTGAAAAAGCTGCGAATGTCGTATACGTAATTCATTAAACGGTTATTATCCAACGGGAAAAATCATCTAAAATGAATGAAATATACAAATTGTTAAATCGGGTCTTTATTCTTAAGAGACAAGATGTTTAGCCATATATTCTACCAAAATAAAGTTAAACCATTAAAACAATTATGCAATATATTTCCTGAAATCGAATTATTGACTGATATGACCATAGTCGTTAACGACAAACTACATGTACCATCTCAACTAAATATGACAAACGGGATGACTTCAGCTTCTCGTCAACTTCCTATCTTTATGTAGGAATATTCCATTATTAGCTACACATAGTGTTTACGCGCGAGAGGATGTTCTGCGTTTGCTCATTTTTCAAACGGAGGTAGGCTACTGACTAAGAAATTGATGTTACAAGGATTTCAGCAGTCTCTTTATTAAAGTCAACATTCTGTAAATTCTATAGTCGTTATAATTACCTTATTTCCAAATGCAATTTGTCATCAGGTTGAAAACTGTCTTACGAGTTTGATACCAATTGCTAGGCCGTTCTCAACATACTAATTTTGACAACGGGTTACTCCATTTAACTGATCTCACGGTGAGTGTGATCGGTCAACAGCGTTTGCTTTCTCTTCCTTGGAAACTGATCCCAACACTTGTGGTTCCAGAGGTCTGCTTGCTCTACTTTCTATTTTGTATTGTTTATAAGATTTTTTTAGACTGATCACGATCTATCTATTTATCTATCATCTATCTATCTATCTATCTATAATGCAGAAATAAGTCTAGAAAAATGTACACAGGTGGTAGCTAGTTTCTGTAATGCTGAAGAATTACAAATATATATATATATATATATATATATATATATAATCCAATGTTATTTATTACAGTTGTTTTGATTGGACAAAAATAAAGATGAACGAGAGTTTACACATCAATAATCCAAAAACGCGATTTATTCATAGGCGCCTGAAAACAAAAACGTAGTGCGGGGAAACTATTCAATTTCTTAAAATTGCTAATAGGCCTACAGCGAGTGAATTGGAATTATAAGAATTAAACATTCTTTTTGAAGAATTTATCGATGAGTAAATTCCGGACATTTTACTCACAAACTTAACATAAAAGTGCTTCGCACTTTTATTCAGATAAACACATCGATAAATTCTTTTTTAAAAAAGAATGGTTAATCCTATAATATATAATTATAAATAAAATCTACATTTTCACTCTACGGATCTTCAATGGAATTTTGAAAATTCCACTGAATGAAGAGCCGTACAGCGAAAGTGCTTTGGTATAAATATGAAATCTTTATCTGTCTATATTTTGCCTATACCAAGGACTAATTCATCTAATATATTTACATTTGCCAATGCACTTCCTTATATGATAGTACTAATGAAATTGAGATTCAATTTCGTGTAACATGAAGTTGGTCACGTGATCAGTCTTTTCCTGCGTATGAATACAATCACCGCTTTAAAAGTCAGTTTCTGAACTTTCACCTGGCTTCTTGCTGATGCAATGCAGCGGGGGATTTAGACCCCCCCCCCCTTCGCCACAAATTTAAATCATAGAAATCGTGTGAGTAAAATTCCAGATTGGCACTCAAAATGGCTGAGTATTTTGGCTAATACTTGACTTTCACACACACCCTTTCGTAAACCCTGGATTCGCCACTGCAATGACATCATAACAGAAACAAACGTAGCAGGATATTTATACAGAGTTTAGTTTGTAAACAAACAAGAATTTCATCAATTTATAAAACAGAAACATTAAACATACCATTCTGTTATTTCATTTTAAAACGTTTTAAACACCATCTGCAACTATGCCTAAATTACAACTTCTGCATGGCGAATCTGTAAAATAAAAGTTCTTTGATATTGGAAGCGAAACAATGTAGACAGAGTTATAAGCCTATTTACTTTATGATAAATTAACCTGTTGTTTCCTGGCAACTGCCATCACGGCTATAACTCGGCATGATCATAAGCGAGGCTGGTTAAATTATGTTCATGTCAGGGTATCGGTGCGAGTCTTCATTAAAATCCTACAACAGAAATCTCTCTAGTGAACAAGAACTCCGTCAGTTCGTTTTTATTTTCTCTTACACACACTGGAGGTAAATAAAAAAAAAAGCAATCTACCTGCACATTGTCTAAATCTGTCCTACTGTCTCGAATCGTCTCCTGCATGGCTACTACCGCGAGTTCTAACGATGAACATGCCGTTGTTTCTTTCCAAAAACCTGACTAAGAGCTTAACGTTAACTTGACCCATCATATCCTCCATCAATTCCCTCAGATCCTTTGAATTTCTGTCGAAATCTGTGTTCAACAATTGCGTTTTCAACTTTGTAGGCTAGACCAGCGCCAGTTTCTCCATCGCTGATTGCAACCAAATCACGTCACGGATGTAGTTTACTCCGCTCTTCCTGTCTTCATTTCCGTAAACTTTACGCTCTTAATTACCTTTATTTTACATCTGTTTCGTCTTTTGTTAACCTTTTCAATTAAATGTTCTTTTTGATATTGTTACTAATTTTTTATTCGATAAAATTTTTAACGAACTATATTTTGTGTTCCACGATCGTTATTTCGGTCATCTACTACATAATCATGGAAACTCGGTAAGAACACAAATCAAAATAGAAATTTAAGAAATGAAATATCATTTTTGAATGTTATTGGAATATGACATGAAGTTGGTACGTGTACAAATCTACTATAACGCCCTTTGGGTGTTATAGGATTTGATCACGTGACCAACTTCATGTCATATCTCAATAACATTAAAAAATGATATCTTATTTCTTATATATATATATATATTAGAAAAATTAGAACGCCGAAAATAACTCAACCGGTTTCATTTTCAAGAGTTATGACATTATTGCTTAGTTACACATTATATATTTAACTATATATATTCAAAATATATCTATATAAAAAAATTGTTTTCCAGTTTAAGCAATGTAAAACGCCGATCGTTTTCATATGACTTTATAACAAGCAGATTCTGTGGGTCCCCCACATCAAGTAAAATCATATGATTAGTGTTTCTGAATAAAGGAAAGGATTTTTCTATGCGAAGACTATTTTCGTGAAATTTCACTACAAAATTAAGATAAGTTAAATATCATCCAGAGAGAATGCATTGCAAGTTAATTCGTCTGTGATAGACACTTTTATGTGAAATCTCATCGCTGGTCGCAAAAAAAAATATCTTTCACATATGATTTCTTACCATATGTGAGGAAGTTACTTATAGAGGCAGACATCCTTAATTTATTCAAATACTATCAATACTTTTTTTCATGTGTCAAGTACACGCATATCTATAGTGCACGAGTTTAGATATTATACCTTTCAAATCAAAAAGCATTGATAGATATCTTTTAATAGTTTTCTTCTTGTGTCATGAAGAAAGATTTTTAAAATACGTAAGTTTGATTTATATGTGAGAGTCAACAAAAGATATGAAAATACGCGGCGATGTCCCCCGCTGGCAAGGCGGAGAATGGAGTTTCCGACAGGAATATTAAAATAGAAGTAAATACAATATCTGAGACTGCAATTACTTGCGATTTTATTGTTGAAAACTTTGTCCTTCAAACGAAGTATGGGAGGAGTTAACTAGAATTACCATTTGGAAGAAAATGAAATAAAGCCATATATGTACATTTCTCCAGTAAAACATGCAACAAATAATTGCAAAAAATAATTTTGCCATATATCTCTTAAATTCATCATATATAAAAGTACAAAAGGCCCATAGGCCACAATGCTTACCGGAGTAGAATCAACTCTATATATGAATAAAATTCTAAGCTTTGATTCAAAATGGTAACACGACCTAAAATCCACTTGAATACACTCAAAATTTTTACTTAAATAATTTTTAACGTTCATTTATAAATTTTAAAAAGGAGTAGTTATATGTAATGTACGTGTATTTACTTTGTACTAATTTAGCAGTATGGTGAGGCGGATTTGTGCGCATATGAAAGGTGAAGATAACGAACAGTGATCAATCTCATAACTCCTACAGCAATACAAAATAGATAGTTGGGCAATTGGGAAAACACGGACCCCTGGACACACCAGAGGTGGGATCAGGTGCCTAGGTGGCTTAAGCATCCCCTGTCGACCGGTCATACCCGCCGTGAGCCTATATCCTGATCAGGTAAACGGAGTTATCCGTAGTCAAAACCAGTGTGCCATACATAGCAAATTACTTGAATTCAGCACTTGAAGCTCATCAAAATCATTTTCCTACAACTTATTATCTTAAATAAACTACTTCTGAAATAGCAAATTGCCGATTTTTAAAAAAATCTCCTTGGGGGTCCTCAGTACATGTACTCCTGCTTGTAGTGAAGAGTCGACTAAAAGGGGGCGGTCCTTCAGATGAGACCGCAAAAATCGTGTCCCAGCAAGTGTGGCACTCCCCACTCAAAGGTCGTAAGCACCGACCATAGGCCTAAATTTTGCAGCCCTTCACAATGGTAACGTCTCTATATGAGTGAAAGATTCGTGGCCGAGTGGTTAGAGCATCGCGCTCAAAATCACACGGTCTCTCACCTTTGTCGGCGCGGGTTCGAATCCCGCTCGCGCCGGTAAGTTAGAAAGTTTCCCAGTTTACTTTCGGAAGGTCGGTGGTCTCTTCCCAGGTACATTGTATCTGGGTTCTCTCTTCCACCAATAAAAACTGGGCGCTATCAGATAACTGAAAAATTGTTGAGTGTGGCGGAAAACATCAATCAATCAATCTTAAGAAAGTTAGCTCCTAAGCTTAAGCTTTTGAGCACAAATGCGCAGGATGCTACAACTAAGTATTTACTGGTTCAATACTAATCCCATTGGTGCAAACATATTCACATCTATTACTGAACCATATCCAGTTGAAAAAAAATCTGTAATTTTGAAAGGGTTAGCAGGGACTATATTTTGTGGCAGAAGGATATATTAATCAAAAAGTTCTAAATCTGCGTGATATTACAGTTTCTGTTTCATCTAATATATCTTCTATTTTTATACTCCTATGTGTGTACTTCAATTTATTATTTATGATACAAGTAGTTGAGACTTGGAACTAGATCAAATGTTGTAATTTATTAATATGGTTGATATATTTTTCCAAATAGAACACCAATTCTTAAAAAAGTTTAATTTAATTTACTCGAAATATTTTCGCCAATAATTAAAAAATTTGGTCTCCAACCTCCTCTTTTTTTTTTTAGTTCCATTTTAAATTTTAAGACAAGATCTTGAAAATTATGAGAAATTTTAGAAAATGACATTACTCCTAATAGGTCTTTTTAAACTCTTAAATTCGATATCATGAATTTTTTCATACATCAAGTGCAAAAAGGTCATCATTTATTTCCGTTAACTGGATCAAATTTTTTTTTTATCTGTATTGTTAGAAGACATGATTATGTATCTATTTTCTGTAATGATTGATTTCTGTTGCTTATAATGTGTTGACACCAACACACATATCAAATTTAATTGAATAAATTTCAAGTGCAAAAAGGTCATGTTTAGAACACTTACATAACTCAATAACAAGCATTGCAACCCCCAGTTTTTCTTTCCAATTTCCTAATTCTCCTTCAACGTAGAAATTAAAAATACACTTCCCCAAAAATTTACATTACTCCAAAGTCAGGTGCGAATCTCTTTAAGAGGGACGTTAAACAACATTACAAGCAACCAACAACCGATTTTAGTAGATGAACACAAAGTTTTCGATCCGACGATTACCGGATTATAGAACCTGAATAAACAATTGTTCATTGTTGTCCGTTCTGAACTTCAAATAGAATCTATGTATTAACTGTTGCTTATTGAAAAGATTATATGAAAGATATCCTCTATAAGCATATGGTACATTACTATGAAAAGTAGTTACGTCCCCTATTATTACCCCTGGGAAAACGACTTGAATTAAATTACATGTACATGAGGGCGCTTTTGTTTTTCATTAGAAATACTGTAGAATTGTTGTTTCAGAGATGATTCTAAAGTGGGTTTCCTACAAACATTTGTTCTTATGAAAGTGTTACCTCCCGTTCGTGGCTTCCTTTTAAGGCCAAGGGCCATCGTTTGAACACGCTTGAATCTAGATGTTTTTGCTCCAAGTTTTTAAAAAATTCTAAATATTGATATACAGTGTATTGTTTAACGTCCCTGTCGAGAATTTTTCACTCACATGGAGACGTCAACATTGCCGGTGAATGCTGCAAAGTTTAGTCCTATGCTCAGCGATTACAGTCTTTGAACAGGGATGGATATTTATCGGGCCACACCTGCTGTGATACGGGACCTCGGTTTTTGTGGTATCATCCGAAGGACCGCTCCATTTAGTCGCCTCTTACGACAAACAAGGGATACGGATGACCTATTCTAATCCGGATCCCCACAGGGTATGGTTCAGGAGAATATTTTTAACTAAGCCCACCTCATTTTCAATATTTCCTGAAAAGGGACAGGGTCCTATATTTAAAAAATTTAAAGGCTCTTTTATTTGAACAAACTTAGAAGACCCTTCAACTAAGGGAGTTTTGTGTGAGGTTTATATGATGTTTCCAATTTTGATTAAGCCGATCTCTAAATTAATTGTAAATATCTTTAATTCTTGGCACACGGTATTTGTGCCCATCTTCAATTCTATACCTGCCTTCCAATCAATTATACCCATCTCTAAATGAATTAAAGATATGTATAACTAAATTAAACCCATCTTCAATTTTTTTGGAGATAAGTACAAATGATTTCATGATAGGTACGAATATTTGAATATATGTTAATTTGACATTCCATATATATGGCCCCATTTTGAGAAATCATCACGAACAACTCCAGATTCTGTCAATATTAAAAGGATAATCAATTTTTCCAAGTTCACAGGAATGTCACAGAGTCGGTTGGTCGCATATTGTTTAACGTCCCACTCGATAATTTTTCACTCATATTTAATACGAATTATAAATTTACATTTGCTCATTTTGGTGAAAAATTTAAACATATATTGCTTCAGAGGATATAGATCACACACTTGCCTTCCTTTTTTTTTTTTTTTTTAAATTTCTGCATCAGCTGCAACTTTGATATAAAAACGACACATAAACAAACATACGTGAATGCCATGTTTTCCGAAGCACATTGTGTGTAAAAAAAAAAAAAAAAAAAAAAAAAAAATCAATCATCATGCCATTTTCTTCCGAAGCCCTGAATTTCTCCAATCTTGTGACTTTAGAAACTAACACATAATTATGATTTTCTATCGATGTCTCATCTTTAAATAAGTTTTTATTTCGATTTAAAGTCAAGCGAATAGGGGGCGGGGCGGCATTGGTCTCTTTTCCTACCTTGTCTCCTTTTAGATGAAGCCTACATATTACCATGGAATGTCTAAATGTCATTTTGCAATACCACAAGTAATGGAAGTGTTTGGCTGGACAATGAATTTGCAAACGTCCATGTCTGGCGCAAAAATGAATGATCAGAAAGAACCAAGATTATTTACATAAAGTCAAGGTCACAGTGTTGGGCAATGTAATACTAGTATTTTGGCAGGCTAATAATTGCAAAACTTCAAACTGAATGAAATAACTGTGTTTGCCTTCACTTTGGATTATTTCCAAGTGTGCTATGACCTTGATCTAAGATCAGTCATCTGGACAAGGTTATGAATGTGTTGAGATGTGTTTTACTGTAGAGGGTAGTCCTAGTTGTTAAGGTTATAAATCATTGACATGCAGTTAACAATATAAACATATGATATCTATTTAAACCATCTATCCGTAATAGTTTGCAATCAGGTGTATACGATAAAAACAACAAAACGAAAGCAATTAACGTAACAAAGTTCTTTGTAGCAATCATACATCATGCAAAAGCAAATTCAATAAATAAAATATTCGCACATCACAATCACCAAAAGTAATTCATCTCTAATCACAAGGATGTTTGGCACTAAGAAAAATGTGTAAATATAGTAAGAGTAACAACGTAGGATAAATAATGATGTCACATTTTCATCGTCTCTGGTACACCTTCCTCCATTTGAGCAGTTGAGAATGGGTCTCTCTTTTTGTTCAGGTCATCTGGGGAAACAAATCAATTATGTTACTTCAGAGACCAGTCATGTTACAAAACACATAACAAAATTATGCAGAAGCTGATTTAATGAAAGAAAATCATTAATTCAAGCGATTTAGGATATAGGCCTATATTGCACGACATACATTCAAAATTACATATTTTATTATAGTTAATTTAATTTAAAAATTGACTGCTGAATTTAAAAACGGAAGATTACATATATTTTCTTTCATCGGGGATTGAAATGAGAGTGATCTTTGGACAATTATATTGTACGGTACTTACTGGCATCCCAGAGTTTAAACTTCTCAGGCCCCGGATTCTTTAATCTATAAATTCATAACGAAAATGAATATTCGCTCGATGATCATCAGTTTCATTTTTAGATCAGACGAATCTGGTATTTCATCCAATTATTTACAGAGATGATCTATGATAAGACAACATAAATGAACACTTACTTTCGAAGATTATTTGACGGTTCTGGTTTACAACACCTGCAACTAAAATATTAAAAACAACGTGTAATCGCTAAAATGTAAGGAAACTGAAATATATGGGACTGAATCACGAATTAGATTAAGCTTCACTGTTAGAAACACTTACTTTGGCTTTGAACACGAGCGTCCCAAACAGCAGCGATATAACAAATAAGCTAGAAGCGCCAATAATAACAAGCCCAAAACACTCAAAATGGCCACCATAGCAACATTCTCGGGCTTGCTCCACCAGTCCTGATACGTGGACGCAGCTGTTGTTGTGGATGTAGTGAATGTCTCTCGGTATATGATATCTACGTAAGACGTTCCTGTCAATTGAGGTGTACCATGGTCCACTGCGATGACGCGAAAACGGTGCGTCATACCGTAC
Source organism: Ostrea edulis (assembly GCF_947568905.1). Taxonomy (NCBI): domain Eukaryota; kingdom Metazoa; phylum Mollusca; class Bivalvia; order Ostreida; family Ostreidae; genus Ostrea; species Ostrea edulis. The sequence continues at coordinate 60,067,669 of NC_079169.1, read as the reverse complement.
TCAAAGTTAATGTTACTCGTTAAATATATACCACCATTTTTCATGACTTTAAAATACTGGGACCCTGTTGCCGATGACCCATCATACTCTACTTCTGCGTTTTCGTTTTGGTCGATGTCATTGGCAATGATTTTTCCAATAGAGGTTCCAGGTTGTGTGTACTGATTTACTGTAATGACGTAACCAGATGACGTAAAATCCGGCTCGTTGTCGTTTACATCTTTTACGTAGAGAGAGATTGAAGCCGTACCTGAAACATAAATGGTGACTTATTATATTCATAAAGATGAGAGAGAGAGAGAGAGAGAGAGAGAGAGAGAGAGAGAGAGAGAGAGAGTCCGTAAAACACATGCGCATTCTTCACCTGTTTCGCCGTAACTATCTGTGCATTTGACCTCGATTGTCAGATTTTGTGGGTGTGTTTTATCAATGTCATAGTTCACAGCAAACGTAATGATTCCGGTTGTTTTACTGATGTTAAAAAGCTTGCTGTGTGTAGTAGGGATGAGGCTGAACGATAAGCTGTCTGGATTATCGACGTCTCCTACTAAGGCATCCAATCCCAAATTAATATTGCCACCTCCAATCTAAAAGAAATTCCAGATTCGTTATTCAACGAGAATATTCATCAATAGTTAATCTAAACACATATCATCGGAAATACTTACCCCAGCTTCGTATGTGTCATATCTGTATAATGTTTGTGGGAATGTGCAAACTTCCGGATCGTCTAGAACATGAACAGCAAGATAATACGGTCCGGATGAGGCCATCGTGTCTGTGACGTAGAGAGCTAAACGGTAATAATTTAGTGTTTCATAATCCAAAGTTTTTCCTGTTGCAAGTACAATGTTATCTGAAAAGATAAACCTTGTTTTATTAATACGAGGGTGTGTATGCTCTACTTTTAAAAAGTAGGAATTGAAAGTAACATACTTCCGGTGACTGTAAACATAACATACTTCCGGTGACTGTAAACATATCAGTTTGGCCAGATGGGTAAACATTTATGTTGATGGTCTGTGTCTGGCCAGTATCCGGGTCGTATATAGTGGGCGTGTACAGTGTCGCTCCTGCTGCTGTCGTCAGTTCCGGGAAATGCACATTCGTCACCCCGTTTAAAATCAGATTGCTGAGGGTTGGTTGTGTGTTAATATCTGACAGGGTGAGAAACAGTCTCAGTTACCAAACTTGTTTACGTTGGCTTTAGAATTTGAAATAAATGTGGAATATTTAAGAGACAATGAAATTAACTCTGTGCCTTTGATAAATGACAATTAAACTAACTTGTAAGAGTAATGGTGTATAGCGCATGCGTCGACAGGCGCGAGTCCGAGGCAGTGACGTTGAGAACAAAGTTCGGTGTCAGTTCATACTTGAGATCCTGAGTAGCTGTTATTTCACCTGTAACCTGGTTGATTGTAAAACTGTTCGTCTTCGGTGTAATTTCCATGCTGTATAATATGGTATCTGAGTCCAAATCAGTGGCAGTAGGCTTGAATATGGAGGCGTACTTCAAGGTTGTCATTGCGTTTGGGGTTCCTGTGGCTGAATTGGAAATGTCACACATTGAGAAAAATGTTTGAATAGAATTATTCACAGGAGTGTATACTGATTAAAACATACTATAAACTTCTTCATTTTCCCCATTAAAAACGTATTACCTGGAAGATTTGTAAATGTTGGAGGTCTGTTTTCCAAGACATCGACTTGTAAAGTTCTGAAAGATGAACGGCCTTTCGGCGAGTCCGTGCACGTGAATGTTAACGTGTAGCTAGGGACAGCTGTGTAATTTAGTCCTGGTAAGTTATCCAGGTACGCAGAGTATACTAAAACATAAACAACCGGATATTAAGAAAAATCAAAGGTAAGATGACTAGTATTGAAAATCATTGAGGAATCTTTCCAAATACTTGCCAAGAGTAGTGGCATCTCTTCTCAAATCAAATGGTCCCCCTGTCGGTGTTGTTGTTAGAGCACATGTAAATGTGTCACTTTCGGGATCTGTAACTGTGAAGTCGTTAAGTTTTCGCTCCAAAATTTCTTTTTCTAAAACCTCCACTGTGATAGGTAACCCGGTTATTACTGGTGGTTCGTTCTTCGTTACGTCAACGTACAAAATAGCACTGGTTGACCCACCTGCACTGTCGGTACACGTAACATTGACGTCATGTGTTGGTGCTGTTACAGCATCCAAGCTTGCTATTGCATTTGATAAGAGGCAGACCTGGTATGCTAAAGATACAAGTTGTTATTGATAGAACATAGTTAAGAATAATCTATGTTGCAGAAGAGAAAAACGTTATGCAAGATAGAATACTTACATGGTGTAGCAGGGTTTTGTACCATTTCGAATGGACCCGCGGGAGATGACGAAACTGCACACGTGATAGTCTCAGACTCTGGATCAGTGACAGCTACAGTATGTAGACAGCTGGCTGCGGTAGCAATTTCAGAAACTGTGATAGTGGTTGGTAATCCGGAAATGACTGGGGCGCCATTAGGTATCACATTTACGGTAAGAACTTTAGCAGTTGAACCCCAATTGTCAGAACAAGTAACAGTCAGTGTGAAGGATGATGTTCCACCAAAATTTGGGTTTGTCGCCAAATCAATGGTATAAGCTGTAGGAAAGAGTGTTATTTTATCTTTCATCCAAACATTAAAATAAATTCCATTAAAAATTGAAATTAGACACTGGCGTACCTGATGCAGCATAATTCAGTATGAATTCCGAGCTTGTCGGTGTACTGGACATGATACACGTGTACGTATCAGTTTCTGTGACGGCGAGGTTATGTAAAGTGCGGCCTCCTGCCTCTCCTGACGCCACGGTGGTAGTGGCGGGAAGACTTGTTATGTCCGGCGGTGTGTTCGGTTGAACGTTTACGGTTAACACGCCAGTCGACGCAGTTCCATCAGTGCATTGTAACGTAAGAGCATAGGATGATGCAGTGGCGTGATCCAGAGAATGTCCCGTATTAAGATGAACGTCATATTCTTTGGAAGAAGATTAAATTTGTAAATTTCAAAAGCACAAAAGTTCAAATAGACAAAGGCTAATTGTCATGAAAAAGTCCAGAATTTACTTACGTGTTCCTGTTTTCACCAACGAAAAGAAAGTTGTAACTGGGGCTGATGTCTGGATATTGCACGTGTAAGGATCTGTGTCCGTGACTGTCAAAGTGTAGATACTGCTTCCGCCGGCGTCACTTTCTGTGACGGACACGCCAGTCGGAAGTCCAGAAATAACTGGTCCGGCGTTTGCAATAACACTTACGGTTAGCGATGCTGTACTTGAGCCATAGTTGTCAGAACAAATGACTGGTATGGTATATGACGGTGTCACGGAGTGATCTAACCCAGGGGCAGCGTTCAAGTAAATCTTATATTCTGTCAACAAGTGATTGATAGGTGTACAAAATCATACAGTAGTGCTCAGGTACACATTTATGATAAAAAAAAATAAACACGGATCTTGGGTGTCAATTCAAAGTCGTCACTCAAAACGGATCTACCACACATACTTACTTGGTGTCACGTATTCCATTGTAAATGGACCTGTAGTTGTCATAGAGCAAGTGTAAGAGTCAGACTCGGTATCAGTTACGGTCAGAGCCACGAGTTCCGTTTTAGCTGTATCACCTTCATTAACGGTTACCGTGGTTGGTAGGTTGGTGATGACTGGTGCCGCGTTAGGAGACACGGTTACAGTGAGAGCAGAGGAACTAGATTTACCGTTACTGTCTACACACGTGACAGTTAGAGTGTAAGAGCTGACCACGGCTGGATCCAGTCCATGCCCGGTGTTGAGATTTATGTCGTATTCTGAGAATATATATATATATATAAATTATGGATCTATATAGCTTTGTTGTTATATATGATCAAATCCGTAACCAAGTGATTTTAACCACGTACGTGTTGTGTAATCCAAGGAGAAGGCGGTGGACACTGGAGCACTAGACATGCTACAGCTGAAAGTATCACTTTCTGGATCAGTCACAGCCACCGTCAAAATGCTGGATCCTCCCGTTGCGCCCTCCTGTACTGTTTTCGAGGCTGGTAAGTTTGTGATGTCAGGTGCAGCATTGGCTACAATGTTAACGGTCAGAGTGCCTTGCGATGCGCCATAGTTGTCTGCGCACGTTATCGTTAGTGTGTAAGAGGAAGTAGTTGCCGCGTTGAGGCCAGGGGCACTGTTCAAATGAATAGCATGTCCTGAAAATATCAAGTAATGTTCAACAGAATGTGTTTTTAAAAATCGTTCATAGCATTGTGTGTTGCGACCAAAAGTCTTGAAAATCAAACTAGAAAAGAAAAACAAATATATCCCCCGGTGTATGAAACATTTGATGAATACATTGTTAGCTCATGCAAACGTGAAGATAACGGACAGTGGTGATTTCATAAATCTAATAAAGATTACAAAATTAAGAGTAGAGCAAACACGGACTTCATCTGAACCATAGATTCAAGTGAACTTTTTAATCAAAATTTCTGTCGTCCATTGTCTTGTCGTAAACCTTTCACATTTTCTACTTATTTCCCGGAAGCAGTTGGCCAAGTTCAGGTATCCTTGCAGGTGGTCACGTTACCCTTCAGTGAGAGAGGAATGGGATATTGCTAATTTTGAGCCGTGTGACCCGTGGGCCTCTTTTTTTTTTTTTAACGACGATAGTCATAAGTAATTTTATCAACATTGAGACTTATTGCTGAACAATACAAATATGGGACGACTTCGCAGATTGCCTACCTGGGGTAGACTGATAATTGAACGGCGTCCCGGCAGGTGTTAAATGGCATGCAAAGGCGTTGTTCTCAACATCTGAAACGCTAACATCGTAGATTTTCTTAGGGCCATCTTCTCCATCGTTGATTGATACAGACGTCGGAAGCCCGGTTATACTTGGAGGGTTATTGGGCTGAATGTTGACAGTCAACGTATGGATAGTCGAATTTTCCAAGTTGGAGTCGGTACATTGAAAGTTGATGGGGAAAGATGGTGTTGTGTCGTACTCAAATCCTGGGTTGGTCAATAGGTACAGCTTTGCTATGTATAAGCATATAACAATGTAAGTAATGATGGAATTGAAACTTATTACAAGGGCATATACAATATTTTCTTGCGGTTTAAGTTTTACGCGATACATGTGAGTAGTTTATTTGTAATTATAAACAATGATAACATGTTCAGTCAGGAAGAATATATATCTGGATTTGTACGTTTTGATAGAGTATGGGGATACAGAATGTTGATTTCAGTGTACACCGCGTTCGAAATCTATTCTTTATGGTGTGTACTACATTTTACAGGTTTCCATATCTTATAGATCAATGTTCAATACAGATAGCTCATTGAGGATGTAATTACGTCAGGATTTTTTCACTGTATGTTCAATCACTAATGCTGGTATTCAAGCGATATTTTACTGACGTATGTTAGAACATTAAGTGCGAAAATACAATGCACTACATTAAATATCACTCCGTTTTATCATCTTTTAAAATCATGAAATCAAAGATAAATTTATAGTAATAAAGACATAAAAGGGCTTTTGTATCCTACTTGTTTAATTTCAATCGAACAATTTTCTGTACATGTCTGTTTACAAACTGTCTGACAAAATATGTCATGTGCATCTCAAGTTTTTACAGTTCGTGAAATATGTCTCTTCAGATACACCCCCCCCCCCCCCCCCGGTTTTAAACTATTTCATGTATACCTACGTTAACTGTAATTTCTATTTCAAAATGATCGATAATTTGTAATTTACCTGCGGTGACTTGGAACCCGGTAACGGGAGGTGTTATGGTACAGGTGTAAGTGTCCCCGGGGTCAGGGTCGCTGACTGTGAGAGTGTACAGGGAGGCGGTAGTGCTCCCTGTGGCGCTCTCTATCAGATTTATAGAGCTGGGGAGTCCTGTAATCACAGGGGGCTGCAACAGAAAGTAGGGGTTTAAAGGGTAGATTGACCGCTCTAATGATGAAATACAGAAGAAAAAAAAATCTTGAAATTCAATTTTCATATTATAAATATCCTTCTAAGAAAATCTTCTCCATATCAGTAAACTAATGATAATTATATCGACCAATAAATCGCGACAATATCCGAGCCGACGGGAGACATTACTTTAGATTGTAATATTCCTATAGTATAAACCGTTGTAATTGTAATTAAAAGATTTATACAGCGCCCTGTCAACATTAGTTCTCTAAAGCGCTGTACAAATGTAAGATAATATAAAATCGATGTGCACATACATGTGAATAAAATATTCATAGTGTCAGAATTAAAATGCATAATTATTATTCTTAATATATAGCGCCTAATGTAATGATATAATTACCCTTATAACATATAAAACAATTTAAAACAACCCTTAGAAATAATTAAATACATAGAAAAGACATAAGTATAATAATAAACTATAGTTCAAATAGCAAATGAAGGTTTTTTGTATTTTTTTTTAGTAAAATAAATGAAATTTAAGTAATGTGATAGATGAACTATTAAAATTCATTGTGAATGCATCGTTCTCTTCAAAACGATGTTGTATCATTTTCTTTTAAATGATGTCTTGTATTTGAAAATGTAGAAACAAATTTCAAATGCAATAGTAAAATAATAATTCTGGTACTATTACCTAAAACAGCTTTAATTAATTTTAATTTCAATACCAAAAATTTATTTAAGTACTCACCGCTGGTTCAACAACCGGAAAAGCAATCAAAGAAAACAAGAAAAATTCAAGACACACTCTCTGCATCATTACCAAGATGTATGTTGGGATGACAAGTAACGTGCGCGTGTTTTCTACATGGTTTAGATTACGATTCAATTTAATTATTTTGTAAATATGTTTCAGTCCTTCCTGAACGATTTTTAATCGAGAGAAATTTAAACCTCAAATATTCTTTTCAAAATTCGCCGCTTTCAAGTTGTATGATGTATTTTAAATGCCATCAAAACAGAACTCAGAATTATGAAAAAGCTGGTAGCATAAGTAATATTCAATGCCTTCAATCAACACATTGAATTCGAGTCATTATTGAGAAATAAATGGAATTTATCGCAACAAGGTTATTTTGCATGTAAACGGGAAAAAGTTGAAAACCTTCCTATTGATGACGTACTTTATAGGGGTAAATATAATTTGACATCCTCTGATGCATTTGTATGGCCAAGACGTATCGTTCTTCCCCAATTATTTAAGCCATACAATTCATGAACAGTCTGGAATAAATTGTGCATCAATAGAAAACGCATGAACGGGCCTGAACTTGACATTATGGCCCGCCCTTTTGGTTGATTGACAGTAAAGATTTCACATTTAATTGCACTATGTATTGGGTATATATTATTTACGGAATCAGATCTGAAACACGTCTTACAAAGTAAGTTCGTGCTAACTAAAAAATCAGCCAACGTGCGAAGCCACGGTCGGCGTTTCATTTACTGCATTCTCTTAGATACATTGTATTTATTTATTGCCACAAATGAATACGCTTAATATTTCATTTATTTGAATTTTCAAGCTAAGGATTAATAGTTGAATTTTTAAGTCTTTCCTAAAGGGGGCATTAGATGTGAATGTGATAGCAACCATTTTTCTCAAAATCTCTCAATGGCATAGGAATGTATATTAATGACTAATAAAAACATTTATTTTGTACCCCCCCCCCCCCAAAAAAAAAAAAACCAAGAGAAACCTAATAAAACTACGTTAGATAACCAGTTTTAGTGTTAAAAATATACATGTATAAGGAAGAATTATTGTCTTGCAAAACACAATAATTATCTAATCACCAAAATTACATATTCAGGTGCCTGTTTTGAAGTTAAAAAGTGTTTGAATCAATTAAATACCGGTGTTATTACTGAAATATATAATGTGGAGTAATTTTCATTGGATTCAATTTTTGGTGACAAAATGACAGCTAATGCCCCAGTATTTTTAGTACCTTATTTGTCGACAATAGATTACATATCTTTGGCTTCAGAAATTATGATGACTTCATTTCAACTAGCTCCGGTCAGCTCAGAATATTTCGTTACGTTATCATTCCAATATTATTCGTAGGGGAGAGTAGTCCCGGAGAATTATATTGACATTGTATGGAGTTTTCGAATTTAACTTCTTGACTAGCAAATATTATTTTTGATATTAGATTACTTGTAAGGTTTAAAATATTTTCAATGTACATTTGTATTATATACATCAATTAAGATTAATACAATATAAATTAGAACTTCAGATTGTGGTAAAGATATTGTTTTTGAAGTTTATCTTTTTTATTTTAAAATGGAGAAATTAAATCTGTTTTATACAATTTTCTGATGGAACGTGTCGGCGGGCAGATAAGTTTTGATTAGATTGTGCTATTTTCATTTACTGCGAATTGTAGAAGTTTCGATGGAAGTTGTTAGAAAAATCCAATAACAAACGTCGCCACACTACGTTATAAAAAGTGAACACTGAAGAATAGTCTCCTGCAAAAATTATACAAGAATGACCATATTCAGATTTGAAATGATTGGCGTATTTCAATAAATGAATTGAAAAGAGAATCCGATAAAGCTGACCTGGGATCACAAGAGAGAAAAACCCGGTACTATTCATAAAGACAAGGGAAATAATCCCAGTGAATTGTGAAAGTGTACTAAACATCGGTACGGAGATAGAGAGAAAATATGCACAGTAAATACAAACTGCAAGGTAACACCCTGAATATGAGGCCAATGGGACAGTATCAAGTGAAGAAGACTAGGAAATCACCAACAACCAGTCACAGTTAAAATCTGACAACTACAACCAGTCACAGTTAAACTCTGCAGAACTACAACCAGTCACAGTTAAACTCTGCAGAACTACAACCAGTCACAGTTAAACTCTGCAGAACTATAACCAATTACAGTTAAACTCTGCGGATTAGCAAAAATGCATTACTTCTGTCATTTATAGACCGGATAAAAAAGCGGATGAATCAATAAAGATCTTTGGAGCAAAATCAAGGAAGTTGATCCATATGGACCTTAAAATACTATGATATTTCGATAAAGCACTTACGATATATTGGCCTAAAAAGGTTTCCAACCGGGAACTATTTCACAAAACCAAACAGGAAAACACCAAGATTGATTGATTGATGTTTTCTGCCACACTCAACAATTTTTCAGTTATATGGTGGAGCCCAGTTTTTACTGGTGGAAGAGAGAACTCAGATACAATGTATCTGGGAAGAAACCACCGACCTTCCGAAAGTAAACTGGGAAACTTTCTCATTTACCGGCGCGAACGGGATTCGAACCCGCGTCGACCAGAGGTGAGATTAAGAGGTGTGATTTTAAGCGCGATGCTCTAACCACTCGACCACAGAGGTCCTAACACCAAGATTGAGATCGTACGTAGACGAAGGACATGAATATAATATGTTGCATAATCATTGTAGGCACTTGACCCCGCCTCTGGTTTGCTCAGGGTCCGTGTTTGCCAAACTCTTGATTTTGTATTCTTTATAGGAGTCATGAAATTGATCTTCATCCATTCATTATATTGTGTTGGACAAGAAAGGGAAAAGAGAAGACCAATGGGGATCTGATGCGGAATAGTAAAACTCGAGAAATAAAACGAGAATCGAGCTGGAAAGATGTAGATAGGAATGTAAGTGTAGTCAGGGAAGTACGTACTGGATGTGACTTTCAGTAGCAGTCAGGGTAGTAAGTACTAGTCGTGACTTTCAGTAAGTACTGGTCGTGACTTTCAGTAAGTACTGGTCGTGACTGTCAGTAAGTACTGGTCGTGACTGTCAGTAAGCACTGGTCGTGACTTTCAGTAAATACTAGTCGTGACTTTCAGTAAGTACTAGTCGTGACTGTCAGTAAGTACTGGTCGTGACTTTCAGTAAGTACTAGTCGTGACTTTCAGTAAGTACTGGTCGTGACTTTCAGTAAGTACTAGTCGTGACTTTCAGTAAGTACTGGTCGTGACTTTCAGTAAGTACTGGTCGTGACTGTCAGTAAGTACTGGTCGTGACTTTCAGTAAGTACTAGTCGTGACTTTCAGTAAGTATTGGTCGTGACTGTCAGTAAGTACTGGTCGTGACTGTCAGTAAGTACTAGTCGTGACTTTCAGTAAGTACTGGTCGTGACTTTCAGTAAGTACTGGTCGTGACTTTCAGTAAGCACGGTTTTGACCTTTCAGTGTAGCTTGATACTGGATTTAAGGAGAAAACACTATTTTTAAAAATGTGATCTTTAGGTTCATCACCTTCTTGTGGATAAAACTTGAAAAATCAACTGTTATCATAGGTGAGTTATATATCTGCAACACTTAACTTACTTGGAAGAGTATTAGTGAAAGAGCGTAAAGCATTGCACCTGATCATGGCTCTTCCTAGCGTCTGAATGTGATGTAACATTTTGAAATGATACGAGGTAGCCGTTGCAGATCAAAGTCATCATAAATATGTTAGATACACATACAGGTCCTTAACGCATACCTCAAGTATTCTGTTGTGAGAAGGTTCCCTTTACATTTGTCCCAAGAATAACTCAATGTTTGTTAAATATGCCAAGCACAGTGGAAATCTACAGTGCAAATAAATTCATGAGTAAAGTTAAATACTTGATATACGATAGTACTATTGATGTCTATTATGTCTGACTAAACTCGATATGTTTGGTTAATCCCACAGGCCAAGATGCAAATTAGAGGCGCATTTAATCTACAGTATTTTCGTTATTCAGCCATCATTTTTATTGAATAGAAAGAAAAGTTTGAGGATTTATGGAATTGCAACTGAGATATTGTGTTATATAGGTGTACTGCAGGAAGATTTAATGACAATAATTAATGCTATTTTGAAATCATAGTTAAAAACCGCCTTTTCTAAGGAATAAAGGTCTGCAATATGGAGTATGATATTTGCAAACATGGGTATCTTACCCCCACGATACATCATTTTATATGTAAAACAAACTTGAACATATCTATGTTGTATTTGTATTTTGTAATTAGTCAAAACCGGTGTTGTAATCACTAAGAATGCACGTAAACAAAATACAGCAGACAATGTAATAAACAGGAAGTAAACATTACATTTCATTATGGGATTGGTACTCATCGTTAATGTTGGTTTAATGAGAGTTTCGATATTTAATGTCATATTAACTAATGTGAGTTTAATAAATGTTTAATACAACGGTATTTAATGAATCCATTAACTAATGTCACATTAAGAATTTAATAATGCATTAGGGTTAATGTCACATTAAATTTAATGACTCGTTGATACAACCGGGTCCAGAGCGCTAAACATAGGTCTAAATGCGTGGTACTTCACCTATGCAAGGTGAAGATAACGAACAGTGATCAATCTCATAACTCCTACAAGCAATACAAAATAGATAGTTGGGCAAACACGGACCCCTGGACACACCAGAGGTGGGATCAGGTGCCTAGGAGGAGTAAGCATCCCCTGTTGACCGGTCACACCCGCCGTGAGCCCCATATCCTGATCAGGTAAACGGAGTTATCCGCAGTCAAAATCAGTGTGCCAAGAACGGCTTAACAATCGGTATGAAACACGTCAGACAGCATTTGACCCAATGCGAGGTTGTATTGACGAACTAGATCGTAATAACGACCATAGAATTTGCGAAATGCTGACTTCAGTCGAGACTGTTGAAATCCCTGTACCATCAACTTGTTTGTCAGTAGCTTACCTCGATTTAAAAACTGACTATACCTAGAACAAGCTCTTGCATATCGAATCAGTTGAGATATATAAACACCATATGCAGGTGATAATGGAATATTGCTACATAAATGTGGGAAGTTGACGATGGAGAAGCTGAAATCATCCCGCTTGTCATACAGTTGAGTTGTCAGTTTGCCGTTAATGTCTACTTTCAATAAAATACCTATATTGTCTTTAGAGAAGTGGACAGGCATAGCCTACATCCACTTCTCTTCGCAAACCTTCATGTTTTGATTTTGGAAAACGTGTAAATGCCGAAACCGGTGACGATTCACGCTTCGACCGACGTTCCGACTAATATCATGGTTAGATTTACTTAACAAACAGTTATTTCCACAACTTTAACATAATTAAGGACACCTATCATGTTTTCAAATTATACAAAATTACATGCATTTTGTCTTCTTTATGCTTATAGTAATTAATTCTAATAGTTCGTTGGCCGAAATTTTGCGTTAATTAATCACAATACAGACTTAAATCTAAGCCCCGATTTCAAAAAAGTCTAGTTCATTACCAGGTAGTCACGTGGTACAGTGACGTCACATGCGCCCTTCGGATTGTGAAAGTACTGTGAAATATTATTAAAAACTCAACTTTTAGGGGCCTAATTTATTCAGTATGGGCAACATTTAAATCGATGTTGACAAATTTCCTGAGTTTTATATGTTTTCGCCACCAGTGCATACAAATAGCGATGTAAATACCCAAATATAGCGAGGAAAGCGAGTATGAAATCATCAATATTGCGAGTAAGTAATGTTTATATGGGTCGCTGTCTACAAACTGTTTGGTAATGTTAGTCCTTTATACATCTGTAATTGGCGCTGGTTTTCTAAAATAAACAATGCAATTATTATATATTTTTGGATTAGACAAAGTATAATACGTTACATTGTTGACAACTAGGCCCTAGGCCAAGCTACTGTCACGGGTGCATTTCGGAAAGAAAGAAAAAATGAAAGTGGAAATTACATTATTTTATTTTGATAAAGCATGCAATCTTATTATTATTTTTTAATGTGATCAGCACGTCGTTAGGAAGTGGGAGCACGGCGTTATACTGACGCACTCTTGAAAGATTTTACGAGTTCAATGAGGAAATAATTTCATAATTCAATTTAAAGTTAGGAAATACAATATTCTATTACTTATATAATTAAAAGTTCAATTATTTTGTATCATTAAAATTTTTGTCAATCTACCAGTTGGTAGAAACTGATAGCACAAGTTCAATTGTATATATATGTTGTTACAAGGTGAAGGTCAGTTGATCCGAGTGTGTATTGAATTTGAAGATCAAAACAGAATGTATGCTGTAGGCCTACCAGTGCTTATAGCTTCGATATATCCATTTTCTCGCAGTTTATCAGGGTCTCTGTCCAAGCGGGTTTTGAAAAGGTGACTGGGTGTTTGTTTTTAAGGTAAAGTTCTTGCTCCAACAAAAAAATTATCCCGACGTCTTTCTTCTCTGTGTCGTACCTTCCTTCGAAAAATTGAAAAATACTCAGTCTAAATCCTTTCTACCGACAACTAGTACACCCGAGCACGGCACTAAATATCTTAATGCAATATCATTTACAAGCCGTTAACGTGATAATTGTTTTTTTGTCGATTAAATCTAATCTGTTTCAATCTCTACCCAGAGTTATCGTTCCTTACACTCACAAATACCTCTGTTAACGTCTCAAAATGAGCAATGTTATTCCACATGTAAATCCACCTTTTTACGGCTAATAAAACTAAGAACTACTTTATAGAATATTGGGAAAATGTAGGACAAGAAACCATTTGTAGATTTTTTTTCTATTACTATATATTCTTCATGTACCAATAGAACAACCCAATATCCATGTTTCAACCCAAACTCAATGCTTCTTGTGTCACAAAAAGACTTGACATCTGCTCAGTATTTATTTATTTACGTATATTTTTGTAACTGAAGTCAAAACCATACTTTATTTCAGCATAAGTGCCATTTTACAAAAATCTTGTAAAACCCTTGAGACGCATCGTCGGAAACCCACGGTTGATTACGTTTCGTTCCTCTCTCCATCATGATGGAGAGAGGAACGAAGCGTAATCAACCGTGGGTTTCCGACGATGCTTGAGACGTTGACAGAGGTGTAAGTGAGAGCAAGGAACGACAACTCTGGGTAGAGATTGAATCTGTTTATGAAATGGCTAATAGATGTTTTCAAACCCGAGGGCGCATATGACGTCACACATAATGGCGCGTAAAATAGCGAAAGTAAATATGCATATCGCAAGATTTGAATTTCATCGCTTTCAAACTCGAAAACTAGGCAAGATATTTCATTTAAAACACATTTAAAGTAGTTTTAGGCATGAAAAGAATTGATTTTGCTGAAAAAATGAAAAAGTTTAGAAACATGCGATGTGTTCTTTAATGCATGTATCTTTTACAAGGAAATCAACACTTACTAGCTGTTAATCCATTTTCACATGTTCCCAGTCCCTAAGTCCTGCTAGGCCTACAGCATATACATAATTCTGTTCTGGTCTTCAAATTCAATACACACTCGGATCAACTGACCTTCACTTCGTATCAACATAATTTGTGCTCCTAGTTTCTACCAACTGGTAGATTTACAAAAATGTTAAAAATACAAAATAATTGAACTTTTAATCATGAATAATAGAATATGTATCAAACATTTAACAGCATTGCACAAAACCGTCACAAGGAAATCAAAACTCACTTGCTTTTAATCCATTTTCAACATGTCCCTGTCCCGTGTTTAAATCACAACTCTGATTACGTCAGCCTGCTTTTCTCTTAACTGGTCCCCTATTGTGACAGCTCAAAAGACCAGTTAACGTAAACCCGGGACAGGGGACATGTTGAAAATCGCACATCTGAGTCGAAACGTCGGTCGAAGCAAAAACCATCACCGACTCCGGCATTTACACGTTTTCCAGAATCAAAATATGAATGCTTGCGAAGAGAAGTCGATGAAGGCTATGCAAAGAGAAAACGTCAGCATATACTATAAAATGTAACGCCGTGCTCCCACTTCCTAACGATGTGCAGATCACAATTCAAAAATAAGATTGCTTTATTAAAATAAAATATTGTGATTTCCACTTTAAATTTGATTTGTGTGTGGTTTTTTCTCTTCTTTTCTTTTCTTTCCGAAATGCACCCGTGACAGTAGCTAGGCCTAGTTGTCAACAATTGTGATGTATCATAATTTGTCTAATCCCCAAAAATAAATAATAATTGCACTAGCTGTTTATTTTAGAAAAACAGCGCCAATTACAGATGTATAAAGGAATAACATTACGAAATAGTATGTAACCGACGACCCACATAAACATTATTTAGTTGCAGTATTGCGAGTATGAAATCGGCAATATTGTTATCGTGGTTGCCTGTTTACGTTACTGACGACAAGACATTTTATTATGACAGGTGTAGTCCACTTTAGTTTGGTGTGTTTATTTTCAACCCACAAAATACGAGGGCGAGTCAAAAAGTAACCAGCCTAATTTA